>NC_086447.1:294356521-294629021 GCF_028390025.1 Pseudophryne corroboree | reverse complement strand
GTGACATTTGTCTCTATCTTTTTTATTTGCTTTCTGTGTATTGGGGGTAATTCTGAGTTGATCGCAGCAGGATTCTTGTTAGCAGTTGGGCAAAACCATGGGGGTAATTCCAAGTTGATCGCAGCAGGATTTTTGTTAGCAATTGGGCAAAACCATGTGCACTGCAGGGGAGGCAGATATAACATGTGCAGAGAGAGTTAGATTTGGGTGTGGTGTGTTCAATCTGCAATCTAAATTGCAGTGTAAAATAAAGCAGCCAGTATTTACCCTGCACAGAAACAAAATAACCCACCCAAATCTAACTTTCTCTGCAAATGTTATATCCAGGGGTGTATCTACCTATTGGCCAGGATGGCACTCGCCAGGGGCGCCAGGCAATGAGGGGGCGCCATCTGGCAGTGCCATCCATGGCCAGGGGGTAGAACCAAGTAGTTCTGTCAGACTTGATGACTGTCTGTTGGTGCCGGCGCCAGTGTCCGGCAGCAGCGCACTGCACCTCGCTTGTAATCAGACTCAACATAAACTACAGCTCCCAGCAGCCCTTGTTGCCGGGAGCTCCCGGCAGCAAGGGCTGCTAGGAGCTGTAGTTTACTTTGAGTCTGATTGATCACTAGTGCGGAGCTGTGCCGCTGGACACTGGCGCCGGCAGTGACAGACAGTCACCATGTACAGTCAGAGCCGGATTATGGGAAGGGTGGTGGTGGTGGGGGGGGGGGGGGGATTTGAGGCCCAGGACTGCACTGCCCTGCATTGGGCTAGGGCAGTGGATGGAGTGGAAGCACGGCACTCACTGCCAGGCAGCCCAGCAGCATGGAGCAGAGGGAGAGAGGACAACGAGCTACTAAAGTACATGCAGTCAGCGTACCCTGTCTGTAATGTTGGGGTGACACTATATAGTCTGTCTGTATGTGTGTCTGTGACTGAATTTATGTATGTGTGTGACTATGTATGTATGTTTGTGTGTGTATAAGTATCTACTGTATTTCTGTGTGTATTAGTGTGTGACTATGTATGTGAATAAGTGTGTAACTATGTATGTATGTGACTGTATTTGTATGTACTACATGTGTGACTGTACTGTATATCATATGTACAGTATGTGTTTTGTGTGTGACTATGTATGTAAGTGTTACTGTATGTGTGTACCTATGGGCAGGATCAGATATACTAATGGCAAATGTGGTTTGACCGCATTCCCCATATAAAATAAGAAATATATTTATTAGCACTGGTCCTCATTTCCATTTTCTATTTGCATTCTCCACATGCCCTGTATAGACGGTGTTTTCTATAGGGGTACGACAGTGTGGCGTAACGTGAATAAGAGACACTAGTGTGCATTGTAATGTGAGTAATGGACACTACTGTGCGGTGTAATGTGATACTGTGCACCATAATTTGAATTGGAAGTACTATTGTGTGGCCATGCCCCTTCCCCACAAGGCCACATCCCTTTTTAGATACGCCTTCCTTATTTCAAATATGTGTGTGCATGTGTGTGTGTGTGTGTGTGTGTGTGTGTGTGTGTGTGTGTGTGTGTGTGTGTGTGTGTAAGGGGGGGTCACCAGCCCCTGACTTTGCCAGGGGCGCTCAGACCCCTAGATACACCCCTGGTTATATCTGCCCCCCCTGCAGTGCACATGGGGGGTCATTCCGAGTTGTTCGCTCGGTAAAAATCTTCGCATCGCAGCGATTTTCCGCTTAATGCGCATGCACAATGTCCGCACTGCGACTGCGCCAAGTAAATTTGCTATGCACTTAGGAATTTTACTCACGGCTTTTTCTTCGTTCTGGCGATCGTAATGTGATTGACAGGAAATGGGTGTTACTGGGCGGAAACAGGCCGTTTTATGGGCGTGTGGGAAAAAACGCTACCGTTTCCGGAAAAAACGCTACCGTTTCCGGAAAAAACGCAGGAGTGGCCGGAGAAACGGGGGAGTGTCTGGGCGAACGCTGGGTGGTGTGTTTGTGACATCAAACCAGGAACGACAAGCACTGAACTGATCGCAGAAGCCGAGTAAGTCTGGAGCTACTCAGAAACTGCTACGAGGTGTGTAATCGCAATATTGCGAATACATTGTTCGCAATTTTAAGATGCTAAGATTCACTCCCAGTAGGCGGCGGCTTAGCATGAGCAAATCTGCTAAAATCCGCTTGCGAGCGAACAACTCGGAATGACCCCCTTGGTTTGCCCAACTGCTAACAAAAATCCTGCTGCGATCAACTCAGAATTACCCCCATTGAGTAATGCAGATTACTGTTATGGGAGCTGCTTAATACTATTTATATACTTAATTAACTCACAGGTGACCAACTTGTTATTAAGGGTCCTGTGCTCCTGATTTAACAATTATTCTAGCCATCTAATTGTTATTTGTATATATAACTTTCTGCACATGCAGCTACAAGCCCTTCCCTGGTGTGCAGCTGTTCATATGAATGTGCAGGGACTGTGACGCCCACTTTGAGCATCTTTAAATGCTGAAAGACTGCCTGGTGCATCTTTATATGCAGCCATCATTTGCTCCATCGCTTGCACCAGCCCCAAGGCAGGTGCAGATCATACTTGCCTCCCTACCCTCTCCATGAGGGAGAAAATGCTCTCTTCCTGGACTTTCCTGGTAATGTATGATTGCCATCACCTGTGGTGAAACACCTTTCTTATCAATTAACTAGCTCACCACAGGTGATGGCAATCATACATTACCAGGAAAGTCCAGGAACAGAGCATTTTCTCCCTCATGGAGAGGGTCAGGTAGGCAAGTATGGTGCAGATTTTCTGTCAGAGTATGGCCTCTAATATAAACAATTGTGCATCTGAGTTCGCAACCACTGCTGCTACTTGCCTGCAATAGTCCCATAACATGCCCATAAGTTGGACCATACATCTGAATAGCCACCTCGCAGTCACCACCCAGGGATACCAAACACATTTCCAATACATTTCTAATACCATGCATCTCCCATTCCTCTCAGTTGCAGCTGCAACTTTGTACACATGGAGTCTGGACGCACGCACAGAAGAAAAAAAATGCTGAACTGCGTCCGACATTGGCAGCGCGCCTGACTCAAAATCAGGAACACAATCTTTTAGTTTCCTTAAAAAATATTTAAATGTTACCATGCTGTGATTCCTTAAATACCCCCTCATCTGTTCTATGACCTAATACCAAGAGCAGCATAGTTCCCCCAGTAACTGTAGTTACTCTGTAAGTGTAAATGAAATCAGTAGTGTCAGTAGCAGAAAGAGACAGCGATGGCCAAACAAATGTCCCTTCATTAAAGAGGATTACTTCAGTGGTGAAGGTAGACAAGATCATGGGGGGGAGGGGGTTCTGGTCTGTTACTTAAGGGCATATGAGGGTTCTGAACATATAAAGGCACTGACTGGGGGGGCTCTGAGCATTTGTATGGGCATAACTGTGGGTCTCTGAGACTGGCATATAAAGCGGCATGACTGAGGTGGGTTTGAGGCTAACATATAAAGGGTCAGTATCTGGGGGGGAAGGGGTGTTCTCTGAGCCTGGCATATAAAGGGACACAACTGAGGGGATATATGTGACATATTACCAGTTGGGGACATTACTGTCTGGCATATCAGTTGTGTCACTACAGTATGGTATATCATTAATTTGGACATTTACGGGCATATTATCAATTGGGGATACTACTGTGTGGCATTTTATGCATTGTAGTGAGCAAAATTTAAATCTAAAATTAAATACATTTATTTCAAGATACGTTTATTAGTTTTAGTGTTTCTTAGATTAAGGCCTACCTATAAGGACCGTACATTGTTATACTGTACACTTTACAGGTATCATCTTGCTGGTAGGTCTTAAACAGATCTTGACATATATACAAAAACTCTGTTCTCCCCCATTCTGTATGTATATTTCTTATCTTCCCAAATATGTACTGTATTTAGTGATTACAGGCAATATGTAGCTCTGGAGAACGTACATTATTTATTGCTGTATTTCCCAAGCACTTATATTGACATTGAAGGTGTGGGAGAGGCATAATTTTCTTAGCTGCACAATATTCAACATGATCCAACTTCCACCCTGAAAATAAATATGTAACTGGATTACTCTGAGTTGTATTCTTAGATGTCCATTTACTTTGGCTTGATCTTTATATAAATGGAAGACAGCCAGGCTGAGGCACATTACATACCACTATGTATGATACATTATCAGTCCCACCACTTAGCACTGCAGTGTCTTACAAGTCAACTACAATAATAAGTTATTAAAAAGAAAACATAGTGTAATGTGTCCTGACCTATAGCATTGTCTGAAGCTAGAAGTATTCATCGTGTGTGTGTGTGTGTGTGTGTGTGTGTGTGTGTGTGTGTGTGTGTGTGTGTGTGTGTTTGTATGTGTTGTGTGTAGGCTAATTCATAGATCCATAAAAGTAAGAGTGTGTTTTAGAGGGGGTTTTTTTGTTTGTTTTTTGTATCATGTGCCCAACTGTCATTGGTTTGTAATGTACGTGAGCTTATGAAGAAATGGTTCAATACCTGCCCTTCCTCACACTCCCAAGTGGTTTGCGTATTTATTCGAAACTTTATACATGTTTTGGTTTATTTTTTAATTGGAAATTATTAGAGACGAGCGGGTTCGGTTTGTCGAGATCCGAACCCCCCCGAACGTCACCTATTTTACACGGTTCCGAGGCAGCCTCAGATCTTCCCGCCTTGCTCGGTTAACCTGAACGCGGCCAAACGTCATCATCCCGCTGTTGGATTCTCGCGAGATTCGTATTCTATATAAAGAGCCGCGTGTCGCCACCATTTTCACTCGTGCATTGGAGATTGAATGGAGAGGACGTGGCTACGTTCTCTGCCTGAAAAGCTCCATATCTGTGCTCAGTGTGCTGCAAATATCTGTGCTCAGTGTGCTGCAAATATCTACGTTCTCTGCCTGAAAAGCTCCATATCTGTGCTCAGTGTTCTGCAAATATCTGTGCTCAGTGTGCTGCATTTTGGTGACCAACAGTATATAGTTGTACAGTACAGTACAGTACAGTACAGTAGGCCATTGCTGTATCTTGCAGCTCTGTGTCACTGCAAGTATCCATTCCATATCTATGCTGCATTTTTGTGAGCAGTATATATAGTAGTACAATGCAGCATTTTGGTGACCAACAGTATATAGTTGTACAGTACAGTAGGCCATTGCTGTATCTTGCAGCTCTGTGTCACTGCAAGTATCCATTCCATATCTGTGCTGCATTTTTGTGAGCAGTATATATAGTAGTACAGTGCAGCATTTTGGTAACCAACAGTATATAGTTGTACAGTACAGTAGGCCATTGCTATTGATATAATAATATTACTGGCATATAATTCCACACATTAAAAAATGGAGAACAAAAATGTGGAGGGTGAAATAGGGAAAGATCCAGATCCACTTCCACCTAGTGCTGAAGCTGCTGCCACTAATCATGGCAGAGATGATTCAATGCCATCAACGTCGTCTGCCAAGGCCGATGCCCAATGTCATAGTAGAGAGCATGTAAAATCCAAAAAACTAAAGTTCAGTAAAATTACCCAAGAATCTAAATTAAAAGCGTCTGAGGAGAAGCGTCAACTTGCCAATATGCCATTTACGTCACGGATTGGCAAGGAACGGCTGAGGCCCTGGCCTATGTTCATGGTTTGTGGTTCAGCTTCACATGAGGATGGAAGCACTCATCCTCCCGCTAGAAAACTGAAAAGAGTTAAGATGGCAAAAGCACAGCAAAGAACTGTGCGTTCTTCTAAATCACAAATCCCCAAGGAGAGTCCAATTGTGTCGGTTGCGATGCCTGACCTTCCCAATACTGGATGAGAAGAGGTGGCTCCTTCCACCATTTGCACGCCCCCCTGGAAGTGCTGGAAGGAGGACCCGCAGTCCAGTTCCTGATAGTCAAATTGAAGATGTCACTGTTGAAGTACACCAGGATGAGGATATGGGTGTTGCTGGCGCTGAGGAGGAAATTGACAAAGAGGATTCTGATGGTGAGGTGGTTTGTTTAAGTCAGGCACCCGGGGAGACACCTGTTGTCCGTGGGATGAATATGGCCATTGACATGCCTGGTCAAATTACAAAAAAAATCACCTCTTCGGTGTGGAATTATTTTAACAGAAATGCGGACAACAGGTGTCAAGCCGTGTGTTGCCTTTGTCAAGCTGTAATAAGTAGGGTTAAGGACGTTAACCACCTCGGAACATCCTCCCTTATACGTCACCTGGAGCGCATTCATCAGAAGTCATTGACAAGTTCAAAAACTTTGGGTGACAGTGGAAGCAGTCCACTGACAACTAAATCCCTTCCTCTTGTACCCAAGCTCCTGCAAACCACACCACCAACTCCCTCAGTGTCAATTTCCTCCTTAGACAGGAACGCCAATAGTCCTGCAGGCCATGTCACTGGCAAGTCTGACGAGTCCTCTCCTGACTGGGATTCCTCCGATGGATCCTTGAGTGTAATGCCTACTGCTGCTGGCACTGCTGTTGTTGCTGCTGGGAGTCGATCATCATCCCAGAGGGGAAGTTGGAAGACCACTTGTACTACTTCCAGTAAGCAATTGACTGTCCAACAGTCCTTTGCTGTGATATTTCATCTTGCTCGCAATCATCCTGTTGCAAAGCGGATAACTCAGGCCTTGGCAGCTGTGTTGGTGTTAGACGTGCGGCCGGTATCCGGCGTTAGTTCACAGGGACTTAGAGAATTTCTTGAGGTAGTGTGTCCCCGGTACCAAATACCATCTAGGTTCCACTTCTCTAGGCAGGCGATACCGAGAATGTACACAGATGTCAGAAAAAGACTCACCAGTGTCCTAAAAAATGTAGTTGTACCCAATGTCCACTTAACCACGGACATGTGGACAAGTGGCGCAGGGCAGACTCAGGGCTATATGACTGTGACAGCCCACTGGGTAGATGTATTGCCTCCCGCAGCAAGAACAGCAGCGGCGGCACCAGTAGAAGCATCTCGCAAACGCCAACTCGTTCCTAGGCAGGCTACGCTTTGTACCACAGCTTTTCACAAGAGGCACACAGCTGTCAACCTCTTACGGAAACTGAGGAACATCATCGCAGAATGGCTTACCCCAATTGGACTCTCCTGGGGATTTGTGACATCGGACAATGCTATTTTTTTTAAGACTTTGTATTTTCAGAAAATACCATTATTCTTTTTACTTATTCAAGCAAAATTAACAAAAATGGACATTTCTTAACAAATTTCAAGAAATACTGTGTGGTTCTGATATGAACACACCTATCCAAAACAAAAAGCATGATTCTAAATACCTGCTGTGTGCAAGAATAATATGGTAGGTCCACTGGCGCATTCAAATGGGTGCAGTGTGTGTGTGGTACACACAGGGGGGCCCACATGCACATGCTGCCCCCATTTCTTGAATACTTACTCTAGTGCTCAGGCTCTACAGCGCTGCCGGCAGAGAGGAGGAGGTCTAGATGGGGGAGGCTGCACACAAGGGCCTCCTTCACTCTTAAAGCGCCCCTGAGTAGGCCAACAAGGTCTACCACTTTTTAAATTAGAGAACCTATTGCATTAAATGAGGAGGCTGCTGCTTTTATTAATTTACACAAGATGCAAGAACTGACCTTTAGATCCGCCATCTGTGAAATAATGTGCACAATATGCTCTCCCCCAGTATATTAAAATGTCTGTGCCGTCACCAGGAGCGTATCCAGTACTTGGTGAGCCCTATAGCAACACTTTGAAGGGGACCTGTCCCAAAGCTTCTAGAGAGACACCACTCTGCAGCAGTTGTTAATTTTTATGCCCCATAATATTGCACTATTTTATGAACCATAGTAGTGCCCCAGTTCACATCATGTCACATTTTATGCCTGCCTGTACACATTAGGCAACAGTACCCCCAATTCATATTATGACATACAGTGTCTCCAGTTCATATTATGCCACATTTGTGCCCCAAGTTCATATTCTGTAACAGTATAACGCCCTCCTGAGCAGGTCCAGGGGCATAAGTAGATATATTGTAGGCCCCATGGCAAAAGTTTGTAAGCAAGAAGAAGGTTATACCGAGGTATATTCGGACGCTGGGTGTATGAGATCCTTTGTCAAGCTGCAGCCAAACGTCAGAGGGAAGTCACTCCCACATACATAAAGAGTAAAGCAGAATGAGACTGCGCTGTGTTTAAATTTAAACAACAATAGCTAATTCCAAATGAATACATTTTAAAATTGACAATTTAATAAAAAATCACAAATGTCTGCATAAAATATATAACATGAATTCATGTTCAATATTAAGAGAGGTATATATTACCCTGGGTAATGTGTTTTACATCTAATTGCACATGCGCTGACGTCCGAAGATCACCATGACAACCTATTTCATCTGCCCCCCTCCATATACTTTACTACTCCACACTGACATGATGTGAACGTACACCCCTGACGCCGGCGCACTTAATTATATTTCCTGATACAGACACGACCCACGCTGCAGTGTTGCCATGGTGACGCATACATGATGGGCGCGACGACGCGTGCCGTCAGCTTTTAGACATCTAGCAACCTAGAGATCCAGGGGCGTTGCTGGTGCGCCGCAGCCGATATGTCTGGCCATGCAAACACTTTCTTGTTATACACAAACATGTGGTTCAACGGGTGGTCTTCAGTATGCCGAATGTCGGGATCCCGGCGCACATTATACCGGCGCCGGAATCCCGAGACCCGGCATACCGACACCCGGCATACCGACAGCTATTCTCCCTCGTGGAGGTCCACGACCCCCCTGAAGGGAGAATAAAATAGTGTGGCGCGCTTAGCGCGCCACTGTGCCCACAGCGTGGAGAGCGCAGCGAGCCCGGAAGGGGCACCTTAGCGCTCGCCACGCTGCCGGTATGCCGGCGGTCGGGCTCCCGGCGCCGGTATGCTGGTCGCCGGGAGTCCGAGCGCCGGCATACCGTACTACACCCGGTTCAACTATCAGAAGTGCTATAATTACAAATGTTTATCTCTTCCGGCTAAACTGTAGATAGGTCATGTAACTAATCATCACATGATCTAATAAATGATCATGCGCCAGAAATTGTGAATTTTAAATTTATTCATTTGGAATTAGCTGTTGTTGTTTACATTTAAACACAGCGTAGCCTCATTCTGCTAAGTGCCTCTTTGTATCACCCAGTGGGTAAAATGTATATAAAACATATAACCCAAAGGGGAAAGTGTATATAACACATGTATCTTCGACAGGGAAGTTGGGCCCCTCCTATCTCTGGGCCCCATAGCAGCTGCACGCTCTGCACCTATGGTAGCTACACCCTTGGCCACCTCATGTACAAGCACAGTTATGTGCCCTCCTGCCCATATATGGAAAATGTTTTCTGTAGCACAGGGTAATATTTTATGGCAATCACCAGACATTAGCAACTAAGGGGCAGTATTTAAAGCATGGCACTTATCTCTTTCATATGTGGGTACCTCGTGTGTACAGGTACAATTAGCATGATTGGGCACATACTGTAGTTCAGGCATGTCCAAACTGCAGCCTTCCAGCTGTTGTGAAACTACATATCCCAGCATGCCCTGATACAGTTTTGCTGTCAGAGAATGCTAAAGCTGTGTCAGGGCATGCTGGGATGTGTAGTTTCTCAACAGCTGGAGGGCCGCAGTTTGGACATGCCTGCTGTAGTTCCTCTTGCCTATCTACGGAAAAGTATGTATTCACAATATCTACAAGGGGGCTTCATAATATGATTGATGAGTCCTCCCAAATGTCGGTGTCCCTGAATCTATAGAAGCCAGGTTGGGGGAGATCTTACCCCACATCCCTCGACTCTATTTGTTTTTCTGTAGTGCAGGTGGATTCCAATGAATTATATGTCCTCCGACAGCAATTGATTGCTCCAGGGTTTATTTAGGTGGGAATACTTATGTCTGTTTCTATGGGGGCGGCTCAATAATAAAATGTACCAAGCTCCAATAGACAGCGTTTGAGAGCCACTGCTGTTTGCTGAAATGATGAACAGTGGTATTTCAAACCATTTATTTCTGATTGCAGTCAGAGATCAGAACAGTATTAACTGCTGTTGATTATGTGAGTATTAAGATCCCTAATGATTTACAATATTATTATGTTTATTCCTTACAGGGGAATCTCTGCACTACATTCCTGATCTACAGGTACTGGATTTATCATGGAACAGTGATCTGGGAGGGGCCCTGTCCACTCTTACTCAGCACTTGTCAGACCAATGGGAATTAAAAATATTAAATTTAACAGATTGCAACCTTCGAACAAAAGATGGTGACTCATTAGGTAACTCAATTTATTTCTTAATGCAGCGCAGTAAATCAATTATTAACTATATTTTTCTTTTGCTTTTACATTTATTCTACCAAAATTATGATTGATTTGTAGACAACAATTAATTAAAATGAAGGTAATTTGGAATCATTTAATAATGTTGCAGCCAATTCCTAGATATAACTACGTCTCTCACTAAGCATGTGTCTCTGAACTTAATCTCATATTGACGTGTGTTTTACTGGGTATGGGTCGTTGGGTCGACTCAACTTAAGTCGACAGTCATTAGGTCGACCACTGAAGGTTGACACGGGCATTAGGTCGACATGCATGAGGTCGACATGTACTAGGTCGACAGGTGAAAAGGTCGACATGAGGTTTTGGACTTTTTTTGGTTGTCGTTTTCTTCGTAAAGTGACGAAAACTCTTTTTGGTGTTTCTATTGCTCTTTTAAATCCAGCCATCAATACTGGCTCTGGGAAAACGATCTTTAATAAATAATGCACCCCCAGTCGTGTGTATTGCATTACTCCAGTTCCATACTGACATAATAACACTGCCCGTCTTACAGGAAGTCCTGTCCTCACAATGCTTTTCTCAAGAACAGTACAGTCATTACATAAAATGTCTGAGCGATTGTAAGTATTCTGATTTATATGATAGGCTAGAGGATGTTATATCCCTTCACAGATGTGCAGAAAATGAAGGTTCCTAACAAATGTGCTCTGACAGCAGTCAAACACGCCTAAAACGGGTTGGGTACGGAATCCCGGCAGTCAGGGTGCCTGCAGCCTAAACCTCCCCCCTCCCCCACCCCCTGCAGCCTAACCCTAACCCTCCCGGTATCGGGATTCCGGTGTTGGCATTCTGACAGCTGTCGGGATTCCGGCGTTGCTATTCTGACTACCAGGATCCTGAACGCCTGGAATCCAACTACATCCCCCTAAAAACAGAACTCCTACTCCAAGTTAGTCTACCCATCAGCAATTTACCTGTATAATGTTTCAGAGCGCAATCCAGGACTATATAAAAAAAAGAAATAAGGCTTTTGCTCCAGCAGATAGACATACAGGGGGAAATATAATAGCCTGCGAGATGCAGGCAGGCATCGGTGAGATTCCGGTGAGTCTGACCGTGTTTTTAAAGTTGCAATAATTTAAAAGGCAAAACCAACTTTTAATTTATTGGCACTTTAAAAAAAATGGGAGGACTCTTCTCCGATGCTGCATATCATAAGCTATTACATTTCCCCCACAGCATATGTTGAAAATGTATGTGTAATCAATACTGTTTTATTTTGAGTAAATAAGACTTATTTTTTTTATCTTTATTAGCACACGCTGTTAGCAGAATGCCAAAATTGGAAGTTTTGGACTTATCAGAGAACAAAGAGCTTGGAAGTGTAATCAAGAATATCACGGAAAAACTCAAAAACTGCACTTGTTTGTGTGTGTTAAAACTCCGTTCCACTGGCTTACATCAGGACAGCATCCAGTGTTTGAGTTAGTAGTTATACTTTTTTGTTATTTTTCTAATTGGTTTTGGTGTTTTTTTTAAATGAATATATAAAGCATAATTTAATGTAAAAGCTGGTACATGTGGAGCATAATTTATGACCAATATTTTCTGCAAAACACAAGGAGTAATTCACAATACACTAATTAGGCCACTGCTGTCATTCTTAGTCAGACGACACTTCTATAGTATTCTATTCCTAGAACATCATTGAGCCAGGACACACGCAGCACACTTGTAAGTAGCGATCCTCGACACTTACGTACATACGAAGATCTATTCACATGACAGGTAGGATGATGCCATGATCACCGGAGTTTCCTATACAAAACAGATTATTTTAGCCTGGTAATATCCAGATCTTCTTTGTCTTAGCACCTCAGTGTTAGAGCATGTATTTATACATACATGGGCTCATATTGAGTTAGACAGAATTTAACCACAAATGCAAAATGCACAATTTGCTGTATCGGAATGACAAATCTTATATATTGCCTAAAGTGTATACCCGATTGCGCGCTCCCATGGGTTGCATGCGTCATCTTTTGGTCGGCCGTGCTGCACAACCAACCAGAAGATATCGTGTGCAGCACGATGCAGAGTGATGAAGGACAGAACAAGATGTTGCCTCGTCGTTCATTACATACAGTATGGCTAGCGTGCACTACAGGCAGGGATGGTCCAGGACAAAAGGAAATCATCCCGACCATTGGCCCGATTGCTCGTCGTTGTAGTGTGTACCTGGCCATAGTAACATATGCACTTCCTTTACTCCTAGAGAGAACAGTAACATATGTGTCAGGTTTACACCAGAAGGTGGAGCTTCTCAATGGTATAGGTAAATGGTAAAAATACAGTACACACTTCATATACAATACAGTATATATCTGGACTGATATACCCCTTTCACATCGCAAATGCTGGGTCCCACCCGGTGATTGGAAACGGGTCCTTACCGGGTGGGACCGGGCATTTGACTCTACACGCTGCCTTCCCAACTCGGCATATTGCCGGATCGGGTTGATAAACAGGGGCTGGGACTGTGGCATAATAGGGGGCGGCGCTGGATATGAGCTCATCTCCGCGCCGCCTCTCCCTGTGTAGTGAACAGGTCCTGGGTTGCATCGACCCGGCAACATGTTCACACTGCCACTTACCTGGTATTCATCCCAGGAATAACACTGCTTTATTCCTGGGTTGAATTACCGGGTCAGGCGACCCGGGAAATTGCCATGGGCCCTTTCACACTGCACAGCTACCCGTGTCGACCGGCAGTATGTCGCGTCGGTACCGGGTTATTTGTTCAGTGTGAAAGGGGTATTAACTAAAGAAGTTGCAGTGCATTCACAATGTAAAAATTTAATTAGACCAAGATGCAAAGGCAAAATAAAAATGTAAGTATTTATTAAGTTAAAAACAATGTTCCCTTTTAAAAATTTAAATGGACATATATATACTTTATTGCATCAAACCAATTGCTAATATCACTAAGATAATAGGTCACAGCATTAACATTACTATTATCATAAATGGATGGAAATCAGACAGGTAAAGTTGATCAGAATTTGCTGCTGATCCTTATCATAACAGGTCACATTTTGTACAATAAATGTTGTTTTAAAAAAAATATTTTATTTATAGTTTCAAAAATGTGCAGTAGCAATAACAAAAAAGAAAACAAACAGTACATGGTAAGGGAGCAAAGCGCTGCAGTGGTAAAAACAGTAAATACACAATCACATACTGTACCTCCCATCATTCATATGCAGCAACGTGGGGCGCCGTGTGCGCCTGAAAAAATGGCATGACCTCTGCAAAAGGGGCGTGGCTCATGGGAATGCTGTGATCTCAAGCCACGTGTCCAGTTTTAGTCAATGTGGGGGCATGCCAAGCGCTTTGTGAGCTAATAGTCATGTCCCCAGTCCCTCTGTCTCTTGTGAATAAACGCTGCGCACAGCATCTATTCAATTGAGTGACAGGTAGCCTCCCAACTCCCCCCCGCCCCCTCCCCACCGAGAGACACTGTGGCCCGCCGGTAGGACAGCGGGACAGTGTCCAAAATACAGGACTGTCCCGCAAAAATCAGAAGAGTATGGAGGTATGCACAATCACTAAATTCAAATCGCAGCAGTAATTGGGGAATTGGGGAATACAGTTTACCTATGTAGTGCAGCATGGAACATATAGTAGGTGGGTGGGGGAGAGGGAGTGGCCTGAAAATATAACGATAGGAACAAAACAATAGGTCTGATAGATTAGCATAGGTATTCCAGGTTCCTTAACCCAAAGGAATTGTGGCAACTTGGAGTTAAGGTAAGCTGTGATTTTCTTCATTGCACCTAGGTACCACGGTCTAGCGAAAACAGGGTAAAGAGAGGGAGGAGCAGGATTCTTTAGTTTCCAGATTTATCCTCATATCTAAGGACTCAAAGGGGAGACCTAAGAGAAAGGACCATGGGTTAACATTTATGGGGGAATTTAATACAGCAATCAGAAGGTCCGCAATCAAACACCAGAATAGAACTATTTTTGGACAGGTCCACCAAATATGATTAAAGGTACCAAGTTTTTCACAGCGCCTCCAACAAAGGGGAAAGGCAGAACTATAAATAAAGCCATGTACCAGCGGTAATAGATTTAATAGAATTTCCCTTTAACCAGTGTAGATACGGAAGATCTATCAATCTGTTCCTGAATAGTGGACCAGGTGTCTCTTCCCAGTACCCAGACCCAGATTTTCCTCTCACTGGAATTTGCAGCAAGAGTAGACTGTTGTACTGATAAGAGCGGGGAGTTGTATAGTAGAGAGATCATGCGGAATTGTAAGAGTTTTTGGTAACAGAGGCAGTAGCGAATTTCCCATTAGGCACGTGAGACACGTTGGCCCTGTCCGACTACAAAGTACCACTAGCTGCAAAATATTTCTACTGTACTGAATGTAAGTGGATAGGACATGCACAGACTGCCCCTTATTAAAAATGTACACGTAATTAAAAAGAAAAAAAATGTCATAGTGGCTTTTTTTTTATTACTCTATGAAATTGTCTATCATCAATCAATAAAAATAATTACATTTACTCAGGCAAGGGGCAGCCGTTACTGTTGTGCCTAGGGGCGCCCTCACCCCTAAATCCGCCCCTAAACAGAGGGACTCAAAGGAGAAAGTTAAACATAATAACCTCAGGAAAGTAGAACTTTATCTGCAGGTCCCCTAGAGAAATGCAGTCAGCGCCCTCCAACACGTCCACCACAAATCTGACACCTCTGGAGATACAATGGGTAGTGCAGGAGAGGGACAAGCCTGAGGGAAAATTTGATTATCCCATAACTGGTTAAGAGTAGATGGGTTGCTAGACAATTTGTAGCAATTAGTACAGAGGCGGTAACGCGAATAACCGGGTGTTTGCGCCATACATTGAGCGCCTGCAAATGAACCACCTCCAAATGATCGCGTGTCTATTTCTTATGGTGATCGTAGGATTCCCAAATTGTGTTTTGGGTGTGCTTACATGCTTTCAACAACAGCACAAGGGGTCATTAGCATAAAATATTCCTCAATAGCCATGGCTGTGGGTGGGTCAGAATTCTTGACATGGACATATGTAGTAATAAAAAGAGATAATTATAGGGGGAAATGGTTATCAATAGCATTTGCATCCAACGCTTCATAACCACACAATGTATAATATCTATATAAATGATAGGCCAATATAATGTTATGCTTCATTGGTCAAATTGTGTATTTCATTTGTTAAGTTTGTGAAAGTAGAGACAGCCCTAGTCAGCCTCCAGAACTAATAAGTCTAATATTAGCACTCTATGAGCCTCTGTATAAGAGTTGGCATCTGTTAAAAGTTACCTATGTGCATAGTTATAGTTACTTGTTATGTATATAGTTATAATTACTTATGTGTATAGTTTATAGTTATTTATGTGCATACATACCCAAAGAAATTCATAACTACACTTCAAGCAATGGTCCATCAGGGCAAACTAATTTGCATCTCTATGACAAACCGTTTAAAACAACCCCCTACAGTTGTAACCTGTCAGACTTGTTCTACATGTGGAAAAAATCAAAGAGATGATTACTGGAAAAGACCTACACACCTACTGTATATTGTTCCAAGCATTTGACCTTCAGTGTATAACTAGGATTTATAGGATATAACACCGGCCAGTTGTCATGTGAGCATTCCTTTGTGCTGCATGTGCTTCCAATTTATAAGCATACACATTTGTTTTAATTGATTGCAATATGGAATTAATAATGTGAAATGTGTTTATATACAAATGTTGTATTTGCACCTACTTGCTCTTGTTTACCAGCTGTTTGTCACGTAATTACATAGTAGGAAAGATGTCCCCAGGGCCTACATGACATAAATGGATCATGTTTTACATTGAATGATTTCATTTGCAGACGTAAATCAAGCCTGGAAGAACATGATTAACCAGTATCTGAAAATCCCTAATTTAGCAGTTACCCAGGGCAGGGCTTTAAGGGTGGTACACACCTAGAGATGTGTGCTGAGTGATCTATCACAGACCGCTCAGCACACATCTCTCCCGCCACTCAGCACTCACCGCAATGTGTGCTGAGAGAGGGGATAGGGAACAGGGGGGGCGCTCACTTCACACAGCGCTAAACTGAGCGACCTGCTAGATTGAGCACCGGCGATAGTGATGCGCGGGGCCACGCATCGCTATCGCTGGGGGGCATACACACGAGAGATCCGTGCTTAATTTCTAAGCAATCTAGTCAGATTGCTTAGATTTTAAGCATGGATCTCTACGTGTGTACCCCCCTTAAAACAAGGGGATATCCAATTAACCGCAGTAAAATCACCATGGTTAATGGATTCCCCTGGGGCTATCCAATTAGCCCCTGACCGGCAGCACTTATCCGGGATTAGCCTTAACGTGCCTCAGGCATGCGGATCAGAATCCACGATAAGCAGCCCTCACAGACCCGTTTTTGCGTGATAACGCATGGGTCTGGAAACTTATCCTGGATTGCATGGGTTATCTCCTGAAAATGGGTCATTTACCGCACGATAAAAACTGACTATAATTGGATAGCCCGATATACTACTGAGCTATTTTAGTCTATTTTTGCTGTGCTGTAAATTAACGCTGGCAGTTGGATACCGCCTAATGTCTTCATATCAGCCATATTACTTTCTGATTTAAAATCACATGATATACAGATTATAATCACAGACCTGTGATTATGTTGCTTTATGATACTTGTTAAACTGTTACTGGAACATGCATTGTTTTTATCTCCTCCAGGTTCTGCTTTCCAGTACTGGCCATTCTTACGCAGGCTGGACCTCTCGTGCAATAAGGCAGCAGGGGGTGGATTCCGAGAGGCTGCAGCGCATCTAACCGCATTCAAACAGCTGGAGCTACTGGATATTCACCAGTGCAGCCTTACCGGAGATGATGTGGCAGCACTGAGTAATTATAGTGCTTTTATAATAATATTAAGTTTTTTGTTTTTTTCAAATGTATTTTTTATGCTATAACTCTTGAGTTCTCCTGAGCGGGATGACATTGGGATTTGGGAGGTAATACAGACTTGATCGATGATGTGCTAAATTAAGCACATCTACGATCACTTTTAAAGACATGCGGGGGGTCGCCCAGCACAAGGCTAGTCCGCCACGCATGTCTGGCTCTGCCCCCCTGCACAGGTACAAAAGCATCGCACGGCGGTGATGCTTTTGTACCTGAACAATAGCTCCCTACCAGTGCAGCTCCTGCGCGTTGGCAGGGAGCTACCCGTTGCTCTCTGGGTCGCAGCGTCTGTGTGTGACGTCACGCAGCCGCCGCAGTCCACCCCCCGCACGGTCCGGGCACGCCTGCGCTGCCCGGACCGTGCCCCCAAAACTGCGTCCCGTCAATCAGGTAGAGGCGATCGCTGGGCTGAGATGCCAATCGCATCTCTGGCATGCGCAGACGCACTGCGGCGCCTGTGCATGCACAGTTCAGACCTGATCGCAGCAATCAGGTCTGAATTAGCCCCCTAAACCTGTAAATGAAACATTTCAAATGTGAGGATGTCCTAACTATATATTTTTGACAAGATAACACAGTAGAACAATGAGAACCCTTCAGAAATATATCACAGATATCAGATCACAAGAAAATATGATGCACTAATATAATAGTTCACAATTTTCTATTTCCACTGTAGTAATGTACATTAGGAGAACATTGTATAGAGAAAAATTAGGTAAATACTGTATGCTCTGTACAGTAATAGAGATGACACTTTTTGAGGATGTGTTCAGTAAATGTATACTTTTTGTTTTGTAGCTCAAGTAATACCTCTGCTATCCAATCTTCAAGTCTTGGATATATCGTCCAATAAAAACGTCGGACTTTCCCCTGAACATCTCTTTAGCAGACTACGTTTTTTGCCAAAACTGAATTCTGTGATTATCAGCAACTGCTCCCTACAGAGAGAATCTCTTGCAGGATTGGGTATGGAATGTTATTATTTTTTTAAATAGTTCTAGAAGAGACAGATTATTTTTCCATTGGTGTTTTATCACTCTTTCCAGCCAGAAGGGCCTTTGTTGTGAATTCTGTTATGAATGTAGGGTCATGATTTTGGTACGCTGAGACGCTGACCGCCGGGACCGGAATCCGGAAGTACTGGGACTGGAAGTGAAATTGACGGTTCACGAGCGTGTGCACGGAAAGAGACTGGGGCCGGGTTCTGGGGGCAGTGACCGGGGAGACTGGTGACTGGAAGCAAGGTCTCTGGAGGCCGCGACCGGGGAGACTGGTGCCGGAAACCGGGGACGGGGGGCAGTGATCGAGAAGCCGGGTACCGAGGAGCCGGGCCGTGGAGGGAGCAGGGAGCCAGGCCGTGACCTGGGAGCCACAAGTGCCAGGACGGACGGAGGTGCTGAGTGCCTGAGCTGAGCTGTAGCAGCAGTGCGTGGGAGCTTGTAAGGCTGACCCGCAGAAGAGAGGAAGGAAGGAGATGCAGTCGGGAGCTGAGTGATCAAGTGCAGGAACGGTGCCAGGAATGGGAGAAAGGAGCTGGGAGCTGTGACTAGTGAGCGGGAGCTGCTGCAGGAGGACCAGACACTCTCTGTATACGCAAGTATCACTGTCAAACTTTCCACACATTCCACTGTTACACACCGTTACACATTCCTTTGATTGTACTGATTGTATTTTCAATTACTGTTCTGTTGTGAATATTGTCTCTCTCCTCTGTCACACATTTTTTTTATCGTTTTTTTTCAATTACTCTACTGTTGTTGAATATTGTTTCTCTGACGTCCTAAGTGGATGCTGGGACTCCGTAAGGACCATGGGGAATAGCGGCTCCGCAGGAGACTGGGCACAACTAAAAGAAAGCTTTTGGTCTAACTGGTGTGCACTGGCTCCTCCCTCTATGACCCTCCTCCAGACTTCAGTTAGAATCTTGTGCCCGGCTGAGCTGGATGCACACTAGGGGCTCTCCTGAGCTCCTAGAAAAGAAAGTATATGTTAGGTTTTTTATTTTACAGTGAGATCTGCTGGCAACAGACTCACTGCTACGAGGGACTAAGGGGAGAAGAAGCGAACCTACCTGACTGGAGATAGTTTGGGCTTCTTAGGCTACTGGACACCATTAGCTCCAGAGGGATCGAACACAGGACCCGACCTCGATCGTTCGGTCCCGGAGCCGCGCCGCCGTCCCCCTTACAGAGCCAGAAGCATGAAGATGGTCCTGGAAATCGGCGGCAGAAGACTTCGGTCTTCAACAAGGTAGCGCACAGCACTGCAGCTGTGCGCCATTGCTCCTCATGCACACCTCACACTCCGGTCACTGATGGGTGCAGGGCGCTGGGGGGGGGCGCCCTGAGCAGCAATATGAATACCTTGGCTGGCAAAAAATCACAATATATAGTCCCAGAGGCTATATATGTGATAAATACCCCTGCCAGAATCCATAAAAAAAGCGGGAGAAAAGTCAGCCGAAAAAGGGGCGGGGCTATCTCCCTCAGCACACTGGCGCCATTTTTCCCTCACAGCTCCGCTGGAAGGATCGCTCCCTGGCTCTCCCCTGCAGTTTCAAGCAACAGAAGGGTAAAAAAGAGAGGGGGGGCACTAAATTTTGGCGCAGCAATATATATTTATAAGCAGCTATAAGGGAAAACACTCAGTTATAGTGTAATCCCTGTGTTATATAGCGCTCTGGTGTGTGCTGGCATACTCTCTCTCTGTCTCCCCAAAGGGCTTTGTGGGGTCCTGTCCTCTGTCAGAGCATTCCCAGTGTGTGTGCGGTGTGTCGGTACGGCTGTGTCGACATGTTTGATGAGAAGGCTTATGTGGAGGCGGAGCAGATAACGATAAATGTGATGTCACCCCCTGCGGGGCCGACACCTGAGTGGATGGTTATGTGGAAGGAATTACGTGACAGTGTCGACTCCTTACATAAAAGGTTTGACGACATACCAAATATGGGACAGCCGGCTTCACAGCCTGTGCCTGCCCAGGCGTCTCAAAAGCCATCAGGGGCTCTAAAATGCCCGCTACCTCAGATGGCAGACACAGATGTCGACACGGATACTGACTCCAGTGTCGACGACGATGAGACTAATGTAACTTCCAATAGGGCCACACGTTACATGATTGAGGCTATGAAAAATGTGTTGCACATTTCTGATGTTACCCCAGGTACCACAAAAAAGGGTATTATGTTTGGAGAGAAAAAACTACCAGTAGTTTTTCCTCCATCTGAGGAGTTAAATGAAGTGTGTGAAGAAGCGTGGGCTTCCCCCGATAAGAAACTAGTAATTTCTAAAAGGTTACTAATGACGTACCCTTTCCCGCCAGAGGATAGGTCACGTTGGGAAACATCCCCTAGGGTGGATAAAGCGCTCACACGCTTGTCAAAGAAGGTGGCACTACCGTCTCCGGATACGGCCGCCCTAAAGGAACCTGCTGATAGAAAGCAGGAGGCTATCCTGAAGTCTGTATATACACACACAGGTATTATACTGAGACCAGCTATTGCTTCAGCATGGATGTGCAGTGCTGCAGCTGCGTGGTCAGATTCCCTGTCGGAAAATATTGATACCCTAGACAGGGACACTATATTGCTAACCGTAGAGCATATTAAAGACGCAGTGTTATACATGAGAGATGCACAGAGGGATATTTGCCGGCTGGCATCTAAAATAAGTGCAATGTCCATTTCTGCCAGGAGAGGGTTATGGACTCGGCAGTGGACAGGTGATGCAGATTCTAAAAGGCACATGGAAGTTTTGCCTTATAAGGGTGAGGAGTTGTTCGGGGATGGTCTCTCGGACCTCGTTTCCACAGCTACAGCTGGGAAGTCTGCATTTTTACCCCATGTTCCCTCACAGCCAAAGAAAGCACCGTATTATCAGGTACAGTCCTTTCGGCCCCATAAGGGCAAGCGGGTTAAAGGCGCGTCCTTTCTGCCCAGAGGCAGAGGTAGAGGGAAAAAGCTGCAGCATACAGCCAGTTCCCAGGAGCAAAAGTCCTCCCCCGCTTCCTCTAAGTCCACCGCATGACGCTGGGGCTCCACAGGCGGAGCCAGGTACGGTGGGAGCCCGTCTCAAAAATTTCAGCAATCAGTGGGCTCGCTCACGGGTGGATCCCTGGATCTTTCAAGTAGTATCTCAGGGGTACAAGCTGGAATTCGAGACGTCTCCCCCTCGCCGTTTCCTCAAATCTGCCTTTTCAACAACTCCCTCAGGCAGGGAGGCAGTGCTAGAGGCAATTCACAAGCTGTATTCCCAGCAGGTGATAGTCAAGGTGCCCCTACTTCAACAAGGATGGGGTTACTATTCCACAATGTTTGTGGTACCGAAACCGGACGGTTCGGTGAGACCCATTTTAAATTTGAAATCCTTGAACACATATATAAAAAAATTCAAGTTCAAGATGGAATCGCTCAGGGCGGTTATTGCAAGCCTGGAAGAGGGGGATTACATGGTATCACTGGACATCAAGGATGCTTACCTGCATGTCCCCATTTACCATCCTTACCAGGAGTACCTCAGATTTGTGGTACAGGATTGTCATTACCAATTCCAGACGTTGCCGTTTGGTCTATCCACGGCTCCGAGGGTCTTTACCAAGGTAATGGCCGAAATAATGATACTCCTTCGAAAGAAGGGAGTTTTAATTATCCCGTACTTGGACGATCTCCTGATAAAGGCGAGGTCCAGGGAGCAGTTGTTAGTCGGGGTAGCACTATCTCGGGAGGTGCTACAACAGCACGGCTGGATTCTAAATATTCCAAAGTCACAGCTGGTCCCTACGACACGTCTACTGTTCCTGGGGATGGTTCTGGACACAGAACAGAAAAAAGTGTTTCTCCCGGAGGAGAAGGCCAAGGAGCTGTCATCTCTAGTCAGAGGCCTCCTAAAACCAAAACAGGTGTCGGTGCATCACTGCACGTGGATCCTGGGAAAGATGGTAGCTTCCTACGAAGCAATCCCATTCGGCAGGTTCCATGCAAGAACCTTTCAGTGGGACCTGTTGGACAAGTGGTCCGGATCGCATCTTCAGATGCATCGGCTGATAACCCTGTCTCCAAGGACCAGGGTGTCTCTGCTGTGGTGGCTGCAAAGTGCTCATTTTCAAGAAGGCCGCAGATTCGGCATACAGGACTGGGTCCTGGTGACCACGGATGCCAGCCTTCGAGGCTGGGGGGCAGTCACACAGGGAAGAAACTTCCAAGGACTATGGTCAAGTCAGGAGACTTCCCTACACATAAATATTCTGGAACTGAGGGCCATTTTCAATGCCCTAAGTCAGGCAAAACCCCTGCTTCAAAACCAGCCGGTACTGATCCAGTCAGACAACATCACGGCAGTCGCCCATGTAAACCGACAGGGCGGCACGAGAAGCAGGACGGCGATGGCAGAAGCCACAAGGATTCTCCGATGGGCGGAAAATCACGTGTTAGCACTGTCAGCAGTGTTTATTCCGGGAGTGGACAACTGGGAAGCAGACTTCCTCAGCAGGCACGACCTCCACCCGGGAGAGTGGGGACTTCATCCAGAAGTCTTCCAACTGATTGTAAACCGTTGGGAAAGGCCACAGGTGGACATGATGGCGTCCCGCCTAAACAAAAAGCTAGAAAGATATTATGCCAGGTCAAGAGACCCGCAGGCGATAGCTGTGGACGCTCTAGTGACACCGTGGGTGTACCGGTCGGTTTATGTGTTCCCTCCTCTTCCTCTCATACCAAAGGTACTGAGGATAATAAGGAGAAGAGGAGTAAGAACTATACTCATTGTTCCGGATTGGCCAAGAAGAGCTTGGTACCCGGAACTTCAAAAAATGATCTCAGAGGACCCATGGCCTCTGCCGCTCAGACAGGACCTGCTGCAGCAGGGGCCCTGTCTGTTCCAAGACTTACCGCGGCTGCGTTTGACGGCATGGCAGTTGAACACCGGATCCTGAAGGAAAAGGGCATTCCGGAGGAAGTCATTCCTACGCTGATTAAAGCTAGGAAAGAAGTGACCGCAAACCATTATCACCGCATATGGCGAAAATATGTTGCATGGTGTGAGGCCAGGAAGGCCCCAACGGAGGAATTTCAGCTGGGCCGTTTTCTGCACTTCCTACAGTCAGGGGTGACTATGGGCCTAAAATTGGGTTCCATTAAGGTCCAGATTTCGGCTCTATCGATTTTCTTCCAGAGAGAACTGGCTTCACTACCTGAAGTTCAGACTTTTGTTAAGGGAGTGCTGCATATTCAGCCCCCTTTTGTGCCTCCAGTGGCACCTTGGGATCTCAACGTGGTGTTGGATTTCCTAAAGTCACATTGGTTTGAGCCACTTAAAACCGTGGAATTGAAATATCTCACGTGGAAAGTGGTCATGTTGTTGGCCTTGGCTTCAGCCAGGCGTGTATCAGAATTGGCGGCTTTGTCATGTAAAAGCCCTTATCTGATTTTCCATATGGATAGGGCAGAATTGAGGACTCGTCCCCAATTTCTCCCTAAGGTGGTATCAGCCTTTCATTTGAACCAACCTATCGTGGTGCCTGCGGCTACTAAAGACTTGGAGGCTTCCAAGTTGTTGGACGTAGTCAGGGCCCTGAAAATTTATGTTTCCAGGACAGCTGGAGTCAGAAAGACTTACTCGCTATTCATCCTGTATGCGCCCCACAAGTTGGGTGCACCTGCTTCAAAGCAGACTATTGCTCGCTGGATCTGTAGTACGATTCAGCTTGCACATTCTGCGGCTGGACTGCCGCATCCTAAATCGGTGAAAGCCCATTCCACGAGGAAGGTGGGCTCTTCTTGGGCGGCTGCCCGAGGGGTCTCGGCTCTTCAACTTTGCCGAGCAGCTACTTGGTCGGGGTCAAACACATTTGCTAAATTCTACAAGTTTGACACCCTGGCTGAGGAGGACCTAGAGTTTGCCCATTCGGTGCTGCAGAGTCATCCGCACTCTCCCGCCCGTTTGGGAGCTTTGGTATAATCCCCATGGTCCTTACGGAGTCCCAGCATCTACTTAGGACGTCAGAGAAAATAAGAATTTACTCACCGGTAATTCTATTTCTCGTAGTCCGTAGTGGATGCTGGGCGCCCATCCCAAGTGCGGATTGTCTGCAATACTTGTATATAGTTATTGTTTAACTAAAGGGTTATTGTTGAGCCATCTGTTGAGAGGCTCAGTTGTTGTCATACTGTTAACTGGGTATTGTATCACGAGTTATACGGTGTGATTGGTGTGGCTGGTATGAGTCTTACCCGGGATTCAAAATCCTTCCTTATTGTGTCAGCTCTTCCGGGCACAGTATCCTAACTGAAGTCTGGAGGAGGGTCATAGAGGGAGGAGCCAGTGCACACCAGTTAGACCAAAAGCTTTCTTTTAGTTGTGCCCAGTCTCCTGCGGAGCCGCTATTCCCCATGGTCCTTACGGAGTCCCAGCATCCACTACGGACTACGAGAAATAGAATTACCGGTGAGTAAATTCTTATTTTTTCTCCCCAGCTAGGCTATAGTACCATATTGTAAAACATAGTTTGTATTGTTTTTCTAACGTTAACAGGGAGTTAGGCTTTACAAATAAAATGGGTGGGGCTGTGATTGAGAATCTCACTCAGTGCATATCGTGCAAGATGTATGCGCACCTGAAGCAACCGTCCCAGTGTGAATACATCTGCACGAGGTGTGTGTGAACGGTTGCCCTGGAAGCCCAGGTAACTGATCTAGAGCAAACTGTTACGCGACTGAGGGATATTCACAATCTCGAGCAAAGCTTAGATAGAACGGTGGAGGAGTTGCAGGGGGGGGACACCGGTAGACGAGGACGAACAGGTAGCCAGCTGGGTCACAGTTATAAGGAAGAAAAAGAGGGGTAGGCACAACATCTCTGAACTACCAAACCCAAACAAATTTGCCCCATTGGACGAAGCTTCATGGATGGTAGTGAAGAAATGATGGCGCTGGAGGAGACTGTTCCCTCTAGCATCCGGAGGAGCGGTCCCTCCGGCACTGATGGGACAAAATAAAGTGAGGTACCTAGTCAGATTGTTGTGGTAGGGGATTCTATTATCAGGAAGACAGATAGGGCAATCTGCTACCGGGACCGTGATCGCCGTACAGTTTGTTGTCTCCCTGGCGCTTGGGTGTGGCACATCGCGAACCGGGTAGAAAGATTGTTGGGAGGGGCTGGGAAAGACCCGGCGATCTTGGTGCATGTTGGCACCAACAACAAAGTTAGTGGTAGGTGGGATGTCCTTAAGAAAGACTATAGGGACTTAAGCCAGAAACTAAAGGCAAGGACATCTAAGGTAATATTCTCCAAAATATTAACTGTGCCACGCGCTAGCCAAGGGAGGCAGAGGGAGATTAGGGAGGTAATGTGTGGCTTAGAGACTGGTGTAGGAAAGAGGGGTTTGTGTTCCTGGAACATTGGGCGGACTTCTCAGTCAGGCGCCATCTTTTTTGTAGTGATGGATTGCACCTGAATGAGGAGGGGGCAGCGGTGCTGGGGGGAAGGATGGTTAGATGACTGGAGTTTTTAAACTAGGTGCCTGCGGGAAGGGTTTAGCTAGAAACTACGGGTCATGCAGTGAGAATAGTGGGGATGGAGGCAGTGAACGAAATGGGGGTGGAGAAGGGGGGAGGGAAAGAGCAGCCGGCAAGGGTATTACCATGGGTACTAACAAGGGTTTTACCAAAGGTATTGCCAAAACACTAACTAACAACAATTATGGGTCATCATTACTGCATATAGAAAAGGATGTCCCTGGCACTAGGTGAAATACTTATCTTAAATGTATGTATGTGAACGCTAGAAGTCTTATAGGTAAAAAGGGGGAGCTAGAAGTCCTTGCAGCAAGCAAACAGTATGATATTATAGGCATTACTGAAACTTGGTGGGACGAATCTCATGATTGGACAGTCAATCTAGAGGGTTATATGCTGTTCAGGAGAGACAGATTAAATAAACGGAGTGGAGGTGTATGTCTTTACGTAAAGCCGTTTTGAAAAACTGATATACGGGAAGATATTCATGAGGGGACCGTAAATACTTTTGAGATGTTATGGGTAGACATTGCATGTGGGGGGAAGGGAATAAAAAAGATATTAAAGGGTCTATGCTACAAGCCACCTGGTATTAATGTGTCTGATGAGGAAATGTTACTGTGGCAAATTGAAAAAGCAGCAGGAGTAGGAGATGTAATCGTGATGGGAGATTTTAACTATCCGGAGATAAATTGGACAAACGACTCATGTGATACTGCTAGGGGTAATATGTTTTTAAACACACTAAATGATAACTACTTACTTCATCTAATCGAGGAACCAAGTAGGTAGAATGCAATCTTTGACCTGGCATTAACTAACAATGGGGAATTGATATCAAATATTATAGTAGGGGAGCCCATGGGAAACAGCGACCACAATATGGTCACATTCAATATCAGTTTTCATAAGCAGTCCTATATTGGCTCAACTAGGACTCTAAACTTTACCAAAGCCAACTTTGACATGATGAGGGAAGCTTTAAGGGACATTGAATGGGAAATTTTGTTTCAAGGAAAAAATACTACGGAGAAATGGGAGGTATTAAAACCACTGCTTGTTAATAACACTCACAAATTTATTCCCATGGGCAGCAAACATAGGACCAAAAATTCCAAACCAATGTGGCTTAACAAAAAGATTAAGGAACTAATGGGAAAAAAAGGCTAGCATTCAAAAAATACAAATCAGACGGGAATACGGAGCCATTTCAGCATTAAAAGGATTGTAACAAAATATGCAAAAAAGAAATAAGAGCGGCTAAAGTAGAAACCGAAAAGCAAGTAGCAAAGGAAAGCAAGTCAAACAACCCTTCCCCCCCCCCCCCCCCCAAAAAAAATATATATTTTTTTTTCTTTAAATATATCAACAGCAAAAGATTAAAAAAGGAGAGTATAGGCCCTCTAAAGGACCATCTGGGAGTCTTAATAAAAAACGATAATAACAGTGGACAAATTGAACAAGTTTTCCTCATCGGTCTTCACAAGAGAGGACCAGATGCAGGGATTATCACACAATCTCAGCATGGATAATGTCCCACTGCTAAGTGCTTATTTAAGTGAGGAGGTAGTCTGTGACCGATTAAAAAACAATTAAGATGAATAAATCACCTGTTCCCGATGGAATTCACCCAAGGGTTCTCATGGAGCTTCACTCTGAACTAGCAAGACCCCTAGTATTGATCTTCAAGGACTCACTTACATCAGGAATAGTTGCCAAAGATTGGCGTATAGCGGAAGTAGTGCTGACATTCAAAAAGGGAAGTAAAACTGAACCAGTTAATTTATAGACCAGTTAGTCTTACATCTATAGTGGGGAAAGTACTGAAATGTATTCTAAGGGATAGTATACAGAAGTTCCTTGAAGCCAATAAGGTTATTAATAGGAATCAACATGAATTTGTGAAGGATAGATCATGTCAAACAAACTAAAAAGGCTTTTATGAAACAGTGCGAACCTTGATCAGGGTAAGGAGGTGGATGTTATCTTTTTAGACTTTGCTAAAGCTTTTGACACAGTACTGCACATGAGACTTATCTATAAGTTACAAGAACTAGGGCTAGGGAGCACAATATGCACTTGGGTCAGAAATTGGTTAGATAATAGGGAGCAGCGCGTTGTGGTAAATGGAACTTTCTTCTTCGTCCTAGAGGATGCTGGGGACTCCAAAAGGACCATGGGGTATAGACGGGATCCGCAGGGGACATGAGCACTTTAAGACATTAAATGGGCGTGAACTGGCTCCTCCCTCTATGCCCCTCCTCCAGACCTCAGTTAGATTCTGTGCCCAGAGGAGACTGGTCACACACTAGGGGAGCTCTACTGAGTTTCTCTAAAATTATTTTTGTTAGGTTTTTTATTTTCAGGGAGTGCTGCTGGCAACAGGCTCCCTGCATCGTGGGACTGAGGGGAGAGAAGCAGACCTACTTCTGTGAGTTGAAAGGCTCTGCTTCTTAGGCTACTGGACACCATTAGCTCCAGAGGGTCTGATCACTTGGGTCACCTAGCTGCTCGTTCCCGGAGCCGTGCCGCCGCCCCCCTCACAGAGCCTGAAGAAAGAAGACAGGTGAGTAACCGAAGCAAAGAAGACTTCAGTGAAGGCGGCAGAAGACTTAAGTCAGGTACCGCGCAGCGCGCCATTGCTCCCGCACACACAGGCACTACATGGGTGCAGGGCGCAGGGAGGGCGCCCTGGGCAGCAATAAAAACCTCAAAAATAAGGACTGGCATGTATATACAGTGCGGAGGCACTGTTAGGAGACCCCCGCCGGTATAAAAAAATGCGGGACATAAGCGCGCCATGTTGAGGGTGGGGCTTCGTCCTCCAGCTCTGACCAGCGCCATTTTCTCTCCACAGCTTGCTGCAGAGACGCTGCTCCAGGCCCTTCACTGCTGTCACAAGTAACGGGGTGTTAAAAACAGGGGGGGGGGGGGGGGGAATGAAAATTTGGTGTTGGTCATTACAGTATTATTATTATTATGAAACAGTGCTTATAGGTCTGGGGCATTGTTTAATTCTTCAGACCGGTGGGGCGCTGTGTGTGAGCTGGCAAACTCCCTCTCTGTCTCTCTGAAAGGCCTTACTGTGGGTCTGTCCCCTTTAGCCCAGTGTGTTTGGGGGTGTCGGTACGCGTGTGTCGGCATGTCAGAAGCTGAATGCTCTTCCCAGGAGGAGGCTCGCGTGGGGGCTGAACAGAATGAGGAAGTGACTCCGTCGGCACCGCCGACTGCTAATTGGGTTGAGATGTGGAGTGTTTTAAATAAAAGTGTGGCATTGTTGCATAAGAGGTTGGACAAATCGGAGTCTCAGAACCAAGCATGGAGACAATCCATGGGAGAGGTGGTGCCACACACTCAGACCCCCTCGGGGTCCCAAAAACGTTCATTTACCCAGATAGCAGACACTGATACCGACACGGATTCCGACTCCAGTGTCGACTATAATGATGCAAAGTTGCATCCTAAGGTGGCTAAGAGTATTCAATACATGATTGTGGCGATAAAAGACGTGTTACATATCACGGAAGACCCCGCTGTCCCTGAGACAACGGTCTGTGTGTTTAAGGGGAAGAAACCGGAGGTAACGTTTCCTCCCTCTCATGAACTGAACGCTCTTTTTGAAAGGGCCTGGGAAACTCCAGACAAAGGTGGCAGATTCCCAGGAGAATTGCTATGGCATATCCGTTTCCTTCTTAGTATAGGGTTAGTTGGGAGTCAACACCCACGGTAGACAAAGCTCTAGCGCGATTGTCCAAGAAGGTGGCGCTACTGTCCTCTGAAATGGCGGCCCTTAAGGATCCTGCTGATCGTAGGCAGGAAGCTACCTTGAAATTTATTTATGACACGACGGGGACGCTGCTCAGGCCGGCCGTGGCATCGGCTTGGGTGAGTAATGCGAATGAAAAGTGGGCAGATACCTTGTCATCTGAAATAGACACCCTGGATAGGGATAGCGTGCTTTTGACACTAGGTCATATCAGGGACGCTGCAGTCTATCTAAAGGAGACTGCGAGAGATATTGGCCTCTTGGGATCAAGGGCCAATGCCATGGCAATCTCGGCTAGGAGGGCGTTGTGGACTCATCAATGGAATGGTGATGCTGATTCTAAGAAGGCTATGGAGGCTCTTCCCTATAAGGGTGGAGTTTTGTTTGGTGAAGGCCTCACGGACCTGTTTTCTACAGCTACCGCGGGTAAGTCCTCTTTTCTGCCTTTTGTTCCTCCACAGCAAAAGAAAACGCCTCAATACCAGATGCAGTCCTTTCGGTCGCAGAAATTCCGGAAAGGACGTGTGTCATCCTTCCTTGCGGCAAGAGGTAAGGGAAAAGGAAAAAGATCGCCGGCTGTGGCAGGCTCCCAGGAGCAGAAGTCCTCCCCGGCTTCTGCCAAGTCCACCGCATGACGCTGGGGCTCCCCTGCGGGAGTCCGCACTGGTGGGGGTGCGTCTTCAGCTCTTCAGTCATGTCTGGTTTCTCTCGGGCCTGGATCCTTGGGTGCTGGAAATTGTGACCCAAGGATACAAACTGGAGTTTCAAGATGTGCCTCCACACCGATTTTTCAAATCGGCCTTGCCAGCTTCTCTTCCGGAAAGAGAGGTAGTGTGTGCGGCAATACAAAAGCTGTGTCAGCAGCGAGTCATTGTCGAGGTACCCCCGTCACAATGGGGAGAAGGGTTTTATTCAAGCCTGTTTGTGGTTCCGAAGCCGGATGGCTCGGTCAGACTGTTTCTGAACTTAAAATCCCTCAATCTGTATTTGAAAAGTTTCAAATTCAAGGTGGAATCTCTCCGAGCAGTGATCTCCCGTTGGAAAAAGCTCTGGAAATCCAGAACATGGTCAAGGAACTTCTGAAACCGGCAAGAGTGTCGATTCATCAATGCACTCGAGTGCTGGGGAAAATGGTGGCGGCCTACGAGGCCTTTCCGTTTGGCAGGTTTCATGCCAGAACTTTTCAGTGGGACCTGTTGGACAAGTGGTCCGGGTCCCATCTACACATGCACCGGAGGATAAGTCTTTCCCCCAGGGCCAGGATTGCTCTCCTGTGGTGGCTCCAAAGTTCTCACCTTCTAGAGGGTCGCAGGTTCGGGATCCAGGATTGGGTCCTGGTAACCACGGATGCGAGTCTCCGAGGTTGGGGAGCAGTCACACAGGGGGAAAATTTCCAGGGAAAATGGTCAAGCCAAGAAGCTTGTCTGCACATAAACATTCTGGAATTAAGGGCCATTTACAACGGCCTCCAACAAGCAGAACATCTCCTTCGCGGCCTACCCGTCCTGATTCAGTGGGACAACATAACAGCGGTGGCGCACATAAACCACCAGGGCGGAACAAGGAGCAGAGTGGCGATGGCGGAGGCCACAAGGATTCTTCGCTGGGTGGAAAAACATGCAAGCGCTCTGTCAGCGGTCTTCATTCCAGGCGTGGACAACTGGGAAGCAGACTTCCTCAGCAGACACGATCTCCATCCAGGAGAGTGGGGTCTTCATCAAGAGGTCTTTGCAGAAGTGACAAGTCGTTAGGGACTGCCTCAAATAGACATGATGGCGTCTCGCCTCAACAAGAAGCTTCAGACATATTGTTCCAAGTCGAGGGACCCTCAAGCAATAGCAGTGGACGCACTGGTGACACCGTGGGTGTTTCAGTCGGTCTATGTGTTCCCTCTACTTCCACTCATCCCAAAGGTGTTAAGGATCATAAGAAGAACAAGGGTTCAGGCTATACTCGTTGTTCCAGATTGGCCACGGAGGGCCTGGTATCCGGATCTTCAGGAATTACTCACAGGAGATCCCTGACCTCTTCCTCTGAGAGTGGATCTATTACAGCAAGGGCCGTGCATGTTCCAAGACCGCGGTTGCGTTTGATGGCATGGCGGTTGAACGCCAAATCCTAGCTCGAAAGGGTATTTCCGGAGAGGTCATCCCGACTCTACTGAAAGCGAGGAAGGAGGTAACGGCGAAGCATTACCACCATATTTGGAGAAAATATGTGTCTTGGTGCGAATCCAGGAAGGTGCCTATGGAAGAATTTCAGCTGGGTCGTTTTCTCCATTTTTTGCAAGCAGGTGTGGATGCGGGCATAAAGTTAGGCTCCATTAAAGTGCAGATTTCGGCCTTATCTATTTTCTTTCAAAAGGAATTGGCCTCGCTGCCAGAAGTACAGACTTTCGTGAAAGGGGTACTGCACATCCAACCTCCATTTGTGCTCCGGTGGCTCCATGGGACCTTAACGTGGTGTTACAGTTCCTGACGTCACATTGGTTTGAACCTTTACAAAAGGTTGAGTTGAAATTTCTCACTTGGAAAGTGGTCATGCTATTGGCCTTGGCGTCCGCAAGGCGGGTGTCAGAGTTGGCGGCTTTGTCTCACAAAAGCCCCTACTTGGTTGATAGAGCGTAATTGAGGACTCGTCAACAATTTCTCCCAAAGGTGGTTTCTTCGTTTCACATGAACCAACCTATTGTGGTACCTGTGGCTACTGAAGCCTTGGCTGATTCTAAGTCACTCGATGTGGTCAGAGCTTTGAAAATTTATGTAGCCAGAACGGCTTGTATTAGGAAAACAGAGGTGCTGTTTGTCCTGTATGCTTCCAACAAGGTTGGGGCTCCTGCTTCTAAGCAGACTATTGCACGCTGGATCTGTAATACGATTCAGCATGCCCATTCTACGGCTGGATTGCCATTACCGAATTTGGTGAAGGCCCATTCCACTAGGAAGGTGGGCTCGTCTTGGGCGGCTGCCCGGGGTGTCTCGGCATTACAACTTTGCCGAGCAGCTACTTGGTCGGGTTCAAACACTTTTGCAAAATTCTCCAAGTTTGATACCCTGGCTGATGAGGACCTCATGTTTGCTCAATCGGTGCTGCAGAGTCATCCGCACTCTCCCGCCTGGTCTGGAGCTTTGGTATGAACCCCATGGTCCTTTTGGAGTCCCCAGCATCCTCTAGGACGAAGGAGAAAATAGGATTTTAATACCTACCGGTAAATCCTTTTCTCTTAGTCCGTAGAGGATGCTGGGCGCCCGTCCCAGTGCGGACTCTATCTGCAGTATTCGTTAACTGTTATTGCTTATGTTACACATTGGTTGTATTTTGGTTAAGGTCAGCCTGTTGCTGATCGCTTTGGTTCACGCTGTTAACTGGTTGTAGTTACAGGCCATGTGGTACGGTATGTGGTGGTGTGAGCTGGTAGGTACAGTATCTCACCCTTAGTTTAACAAAATCCTTTTCCTCGAGATGTCCGTCTCCTCTGGGCACAGTTCCTATAACTGAGGTCTGGAGGAGGGGCATAGAGGAAGGAGACAGTTCACGCCCATTTAAAGTCTTAAAGTGCCCATGTCTCCTGCGGATCCCGTCTATACCCCATGGTCATTTTGGAGTCCCCAGCATCCTCTACGGACTAAGAGAAAGGGATTTACCGGTAGGTATTAAAATCCTATTTTTTCAAATTGGACTGAAGTATTAAGTGGTGTGCCATTAGGGTCTGTACTTGGACCACTATTGTTCAACATTTTCATTAACGATCTAGCAGTAGATCTAGAGAGCATGGTGTAAATTTTTGCAGACGATACCAAATTGTGTAAGGTTATAAATACGGAGGGAGATGCTGAGTCTCACCAGAACGACTTAGTTAAACTGGAAGCATGGGCAGCAAAAATAAGATTTTACTCACCGGTAAATCTATTTCTCGTAGTACGTAGTGGATGCTGGGAACTCCGAAAGGACCATGGGGAATAGCGGCTCCGCAGGAGACTGGGCACAACTAAAGAAAGCTTTTAGGTCACCTGGTGTGCACTGGCTCCTCCCACTATGACCCTCCTCCAAGCCTCAGTTAGGACACTGTGCCCGGACGAGCTGACATAATAAGGAAGGATTTTGAATCCCGGGTAAGACTCCTACCAGCCACACCAATCACACCGTATAACTCGTGATACAATACCCAGTTTAACAGTATGAAAAACAACTGAGCATCTCAACAGATGGCTCAACAATAACCCTTTAGTTAACAGTAACTATGTACAAGTATTGCAGACAATCCGCACTTGGGACGGGCGCCCAGCATCCACTACGGACTACGAGAAATAGATTTACCGGTGAGTAAAATCTTATTTTCTCTGACGTCCTAGTGGATGCTGGGAACTCCGAAAGGACCATGGGGATTATACCAAAGCTCCCAAACGGGCGGGAGAGTGCGGATGACTCTGCAGCACCGAATGAGAGAACTCAAGGTCCTCCTCAGCCAGGGTATCAAATTTGTAGAATTTTGCAAACGTGTTTGCCCCTGACCAAGTAGCAGCTCGGCAAAGTTGTAAAGCCGAGACCCCTCGGGCAGCCGCCCAAGATGAGCCCACCTTCCTTGTGGAATGGGCTTTTACTGATTTAGGATGTGGCAGTCCAGCCGCAGAATGCGCCAGCTGAATTGTGCTACAAATCCAGCGAGCAATAGTCTGCTTAGAAGCAGGAGCACCCAGTTTGTTGGGTGCATACAGGATAAATAGCGAGTCAGTTTTCCTGACTCTAGCCGTCCTGGAAACATAAATTTTCAAGGCCCTGACTACGTCCAGTAACTTGGAATCCTCCAAGTCTCTAGTAGCCGCAGGCACCACAATAGGTTGGTTCAAGTGAAAAGCTGATACCACCTTAGGGAGAAACTGGGGACGAGTCCTCAATTCCGCCCTATCCATATGGAAAATCAGATAAGGGCTTTTACATGACAAAGCTGCCAATTCTGACACACGCCTGGCTGAAGCCAAGGCCAATAACATGACCACTTTCCACGTGAGATATTTTAGATCCACGGTTTTAAGTGGCTCAAACCAATGTGATTTTAAGAAACTCAACACCACGTTGAGATCCCAAGGTGCCACTGGAGGCACAAACGGGGGCTGAATATGCAGCACTCCTTTCACAAACGTCTGAACTTCAGGTAGTGAAGCTAGTTCTTTCTGGAAGAAAATCGACAGAGCCGAGATCTGTACCTTAATGGAGCCTTTCGAAGGAGTATCATCATTTCCGCCATTACCTTGGTAAACACCCTCGGTGCCGTGGAGAGTCCAAACGGCAGCGTCTGGAATTGGTAATGGCAATCCTGTACCACAATGGTTAGCAGAATAGTGTCCCTGTCTAGGGTGTCAATATTTTCTGACAGGGAATCTGACCACGCAGCGGCAGCACTGCACATCCATGCTGACGCAATAGCTGGTCTAAGTATAATGCCTGAGTGTGTATATACAGACTTCAGGATCGCCTCCTGCTTTCTATCAGCAGGTTCCTTGAGGGCGGCCGTATCCGGAGACGGTAGTGCCACCTTTTTAGACAAACGTGTGAGCGCTTTATCCACCCTAGGGGGTGTCTCCCAACGTGACCTATCCTCTGGCGGGAAAGGGAACGCCATTAGTAACTTCTTAGAGATTACCAATTTTTTATCAGGGAAAGCCCACGCTTCTTCACACACTTCATTTAATTCTTCTGATGGGGGAAAAACTACGGGTAGTTTTTTCTCCCCAAACATAATACCCTTTTTTTTAGTGGTACCTGGGTTTATATCAGAAATTTGTAACACCTCTTTCATTGCTTCAATCATGCAACGAATGGCCTTAGTGGACATTAGACTAGACTCATCGTCGTCGACACTGGTGTCAGTATCCGTGTCGACATCCGCGTCTGCCATCTGAGGTAGCGGGCGTTTTAGAGCCCCCGATGGCCTTTGAGACGCCTGGATAGGCACGAGCTGAGAAGCCGGCTGTCCCGCATTTGGCATGTCGTCAAATTTTTTGTGTAAGGAGTCGACACGTGCACGCAATTCCTTCCATAAGTCCATCCACTCAGGTGTCTGCCCCGCAGGGGGTGACATCCCTTCTATAGGCATCTGCTCCGCCTCCACATCATTATCCTCATCAAACATGTCGACACAGCCGTACCGACACACCGCACACACACAGGGAATGCTCTGACAGAGGACAGGACCCACAAAAGCCCTTTGGGGAGACAGAGTGAGAGTATGCCAGCACACACCAGAGCGCTATATAATGCAGGGACTAACTGAATTATGTCCCCTATAGCTGCTGTTATATATACTGCGCCTAAATTTAGTGCCCCCCCTCTCTTTTTTACCCTTTTCTGTAGTGTAGACTGCAGGGGAGAGCCAGGGAGCTTCCTTCCAGCGGAGCTGTGAGGGAGAAATGGCGCCAGTGTGCTGAAGGAGATAGCTCCGCCCCTTTTTCGCGGACTATTCTCCCGCTTTTTTATGGATTCTGGCAGGGGTAATTATCACATATATAGCCTCTGGGGCTATATATTGTGGTATTTTTGCCAGCCAAGGTGTTTTTATTGCTGCTCAGGGCGCCCCCCCCTAGCGCCCTGCACCCTCAGTGACCGGAGTGTGAAGTGTGTATGAGGAGCAATGGCGCACAGCTGCAGTGCTGTGCGCTACCTTGGTGAAGACTGATGTCTTCTGCCGCCGATTTTCCGGACCTCTTCTTGCTTCTGGCTCTGTAAGGGGGACGGCGGCGCGGCTCCGGGACCGAACACCAAGGCCAGTTCCATGCGGTCGATCCCTCTGGAGCTAATGGTGTCCAGTAGCCTTAGAAGCCCAAGCTAGCTGCAAGCAGGTAGGTTCGCTTCTTCTCCCCTTAGTCCCTCGCTGCAGTGAGCCTGTTGCCAGCAGGTCTCACTGTAAAATAAAAAAACTAATTATATACTTTCTTTTTAGAAGCTCAGGAGAGCCCCTAGTGTGCATCCAACCTCGGCCGGGCACAAAATCTAACTGAGGCTTGGAGGAGGGTCATAGTGGGAGGAGCCAGTGCACACCAGGTGACCTAAAAGCTTTCTTTAGTTGTGCCCAGTCTCCTGCGGAGCCGCTATTCCCCATGGTCCTTTCGGAGTTCCCAGCATCCACTAGGACGTCAGAGAAATGGAGAATGAGGTCCAATACAAACAAGTGTAAGGTAATACACTGTGGTGGCAAGAACAAAAATAACACCTACATACTAAATGAGGTTAAGTTAGGGGATTCTGTACTGGAACAAGATTTCACATAGATAGCAAACTAAGCAGCAGTACCCAAAGTAGGATTGCAGCAAAGAAGGTTAACAAAGTATTGGCATGTATAAAGTGGGGAATAGAGGCAAGGGATGAGAGTGTTATACTCCCATTATATAAATCCCTAGTGAGGCCACATCTTGAATACTGTGCACAATTTCGGGCACCATACTACAAAAAGAATATCCTGGAACTAGAAAAGGTCCAGAGGCGGGCGACCAAACTAATTAAGGGGATGGAGACGCTGGAATACGAGGAAAGGCTTGCAAGGCTAGGCATGTTCACACTGGAAAAGAGGAGACTAAGAGGGGACATGATCAACATTTACAAATATATTAGGGGACAATACACAGAGCTTGCGGGGGATCTGTTTTTGGTAGGATCATCACAGAGGACGCATGGACACCTGCTTAGGTTAGTGGAGAGGAGATTTTGCACACAGAGGCAAAAAGTTTTTTCACAGTAAGGACAATACGTGTTTGGAATTCCCTGCCGGGGAGAGTAGTGTTAGGTTCCTGGTGCTCAGAACAAGGGAGATGTTGCGTAGTGAGTCCAGAGCACCAGAACGTGATGCTGAAATAAGGTGTGGTGTGGAAATAGCCCCTAGCACCCTACCTCCATTGTTTCACCCGTGTGGTCAGTTCACGCCTGAGTGACTATGGTTTCTTGGGCCCACGGCAGCCGCGTTTGAAGGGCGGATTAGGTCTGCCCAACTCCGATGCCCCCAGGTCTTAGAGTGAGACAAGGCGTGAACCAAGACAGGAAAATAACAAGGGGACCTGTAACTAAAGCAAACAGAAGGCTAGGGGCTACTAACAACCCTAAAACTAAATATATGTGCGGCACGCCGCCAAAGGAAAAGAACAACAAAGGAAATGCTGTCCACTCGCCGACACAATACTGTTGTGAACCGGCGGTGACAGCATAAGCAGAACCCTCTGCAAAACGCCAGTAACAAAATATAACCAAAGAATACTGCGGCCTAGGCCGACGGACGCGGCAAAGCCGCTACTCACGGAACCGGTACCAATACTGGCAAATGGACAGGAACCCCCAATGTAGCCGACACAGACTCTCAGAACCGGAGGACAGGCAGAATCCCAAACAACAGACCGGTGGACACCAATAAGCCAGATACTCGACCAGGCACAGACAAAGCCACAGGACTTCTGGACAGGAACGCTTCACGGCAGGACACGGGATCAGACACTGGAACCGACACTGGAACCGGCAGGGACTAGCTCAGAACTCAAGAACTCTGGAAATATCACCAGCGTCTGTGAATTGCACTGAGCCAGAATATAACAGAGAGTCTTAATTAATTATGTCGTGCAACTGCCCTGCTGCACAACTGAGAGGTGCAATCAACAGACAGGTGAGGCTGAACACATGGGAACAAGCTGCAATCACACAGACTCACCACCGGCAGCAAACAAGAGTCTTCTCAAACCAGAGCAACGGGAAATCCTGGCCTGCAAGACAACTATAAACATAGAATAGGAATGAACCACTACCTGTGGTTCATAACAGTACCCTCTCCTTAAGGGTGAGCTCCGAACACCCCATGACACCCACGGGGAACATAAACAGAAGTATTAACATAAAATACATAACCAAAATGCAAAACAGGAATGAGCCACAGCCGTGGCTCATAACAGTACCCCCCCCCTTGAGGAGGGGTCAAAGGACCCCAAAATTCAGGTTTTCCAAAACAAGGTATACATTAATAAACCTGACACTGGAACAAACAGACAAAGACAAGTAACAGAAACAAGCTGTGGCAACAGCTTGTAACAGTGCCCCCCCCCCCCCTTGACGGTGGCCACTGGACACAAGACAAGGGCAAAAAATATTTTTTTTTTATCATATCAAGGCAAGAGTCAATAATATTTCTTTTTCTTTTTCTTCTTTTTACCCTGTGCTTGCTTGGCGACACCAGGAAAGGAAGAAATCTCTGGCTCAAAAAATTCTTCAAAACATATAGGTCGTGCAATCCGATGCTTCTTCCGTCTCCTACCAGAGTGCCCCAGCATATAAGAAACCTCATCAGTTTCGGAATCTGAGAACAGACCATAGATTGGCTCCATTCCCCTAGGTACCGAAACTTTAGAAGATTTCCTGTAGGGAGAAGACAGGAAAGCACATCCAGTAGCAATGGTAATAGGCTGTGATTTTTGTGCCGAGTTTACACTATACGGTGAACTTTCAGCAGATAAGACGGGTGGCCTAGAGGAACCTGAACCAATTTCTTTGGAACCATATCTTTTAATAACTGCATCACTGAATGCTGGGGGATCCTGAAGAATGGGATCTTCAGCTTTCATTAGGCTGGTCGCCCACTCAAAAGGCTCTCCTCTAAAGGAATATATCAGATAGAGCACAAGGTTCTCTGAAGTGATGCCCAGAAATGGTCTAGACAACAAAATGGTGTAATAGTGTTTGTAAAGCGCCAGAAATTGGACTAAGTCCCCATCAAAGATTATAGATGTTGAGATATCAACAGAGTCAGGATCTGCTTCCTTCCCATCTGACTGACTAGAGTGCTTTGCTAGGACCTACTCGAGGCAGTGACTTTCTGAACCCCACCTGGGGCAGTGGCCCTCGGAACCCCACCCGGGGTAGTGACTTTCTGAACCCCACCCGGGGCAGTGACTTTCTGAACCCCACCCAGGGCAGTGACTTTCTGAACCCCACCCGGGGCAGTGACTTTCTGAACCCCACCCGGGGCAGTGGCCTTCGGGAACCCCGCTGGGGCATTGGCCTTCGGGAACCCCGCTGGGGCAGTGGCCTTCGGGAACCCCGCTGGGGTCAGCACCTCGGATTCTTTTACTGGGACCGGGCAGTCAGCCTCCCTCTCTGGGACCGGGCCGTCAGCCTCCCTCTCCGAGTCGATAATTATCGAAACTTCTTCCGGGACAATGACTTCCGGGACCTTTGCTGAAGCTATAACCTTCAGAACCTCCACTAACGCTATGCCTCTTGAGTCCTTTCCTGGGGAAGCGACTTCCAGACCCTTCTTTGGGGCTTTGTCTCTCGAGACCCCACTTGGGGATATTACTTCAAAGATCCCTTCTGGGGTTTTGCTTCTCGAGTTCCCTTCTAGAACTATGGTTTTAGACACCTTCTCTGGAGTTGCGCTTTTCAAATCTCTACCTGGGGTAACAGCTTCTGAGACCCCTTCTGGTATTGACACCTGAGCTATAATATTCGATGTCCCTCTATAACAGGGGTGGGCAATTATTTCAGCTGGGGGGCCGCATAACACTTCCAGTGAATAGTCGAGGGCCACACACAAAATATCTTGTAAAATCGGGTCTGAACTGCGCATGCACCGCAATGTGCAGGCGCGTCGGTCTGCAGCGCCGGGCAGCGACGGGATGGTACGAACAAAGCGATCGCACAGTGATTGACAGGAAGAGGACGTTTGTGGGTGGCAATTGGCCGTTTTAGAGGAGTGTCCGCAAAAATGAAGGAGGGACCAGGCGTTTGGAGGGAGGGTTTCTGACGTCAGCTCCGGTCTCGATCATCGCACTGGAAGAGTAAGTCCTGAGCTGTGCAGAAACTGCACAAACTTCTGTTTGTGCAGCTCTCTGCAGATGTGATCACACCCCTGCACAGCGATTACCCCCACACCCTGTAGGCGGCGACCACCTGATCGCAGCAGTGCAAAAATTGCCTGCTAGCGATCAGGTCTGAATTAGGCCCATAGTTATGTATATAACTATAAAAACATAGTGTGTATATATATATATATATATATATAGAAAGGAACTATATATATATATATATATATATATATATATATATAAAACATACACCACAATATACATTACATACGTAGTTTTTTTTACAGGCAAATACAAAATGTCTAAAAAAAACACATATAATAAATAAATAAATAAAAAACAGTGCTGAAAACAAACAGCATCCTGTGTATTGCTGGTATGCACAGCTCCTGTCTCTCCCTGGGCACAGTTACTAGCTTCCCCTCCCCCCCCCCCCGTACCCATATAGCAGTCTCTCTCTACCCCCCACCCATATAGCAGTCCCAACACCTCTTCACCCCCTTCCCCTAAACCCGTATAGCAGTCCCTAATCTCCCTCTCTCTCCTCCCCCCCCCGCCCCCCGAACCAATAAAGCAGTCTTTTAAAGTTAGCCACAGATCCCTGTACCTTTTTTACACAGTGGCAGGTCCGCTGCCCAGATGATCCGCTGCCAGATTCCCGCTGCCCGCTGTGCCGCACCGAGACGCTGCGGCTGCTGCCTGCTGCCCAGTCCTGCCATGGCCCCGCCCCCCGTGCCGCCCAGCGCCTGACGTCACAGTGGAAATCCCGGTCAGCAGGCCCTGTGACGTGACCGGGATTTCCTCTGCGGCGTCGCGTCTGGGAGCTATGTAGCGCAATGACGAGCGGCTCAGCCAGTCGGGCCGCTTGTCATTGCACACTGGTGTGAGACAGCGGGGCCAGGTAGAATCGGTTCGCGGGCCGCATCCGGCCCGCGGGCCGCACGTTGCCCACCCCTACTCTATAACCTAGAGCATCGGGTACCGCTCCAGGACTCTGGGCATCGGGTACCGCTCCAGGACTCTGGGCATCGGGTACCGCTCCAGGACTCTGGGCATCGGGTACCGCTCCAGGACTCTGGGCATCAGGTACCGCTCCAGGACTCTGGGCATCGGGCACCGCTCCAGGACTCTGGGCATCGGGCACCGCTCCAGGACCCTGGGCATCGGGCACCGCTCCAGGACCCCGGGCATCGGGCACCGCTCCAGGGGTTTGCAACTCTGCTTCAACAGGAAAATCAAGAGAGGAGAGAAACATTCTCCTTTGGTTCCTGAATCTATAATGGGGCTCCCTAGCCCAAGGACCCCAATTATAGGACAGAGTGCTTTTTAGTGTGGGTTGTGTGACAAGTACCTCTGCCACAGTAGAGACAGGAGTAGGTCTTGTATCCTGACTCAACTTGGCCAGAGGGCAGGACTTGTCGCCACACTTTGGCTTGCGCAACTCACAGGTCTGCAGATAGTGGCCTAAACCCCCACAATATACGCATATATCTAATTTTCTGCGACGCAGACTCTCCTCTTCTGAGAGCCTGGGCCGCAGAAAACTTTCAAACTTTTTCTCTCTAATTAAACCTGAGGATTCACTTGTCACCATACTGTGAACAAGAGTCTCTTTAGAGAATGAACTCTCAACTACTTCTGGCAAAATAAGCCAAATTTTGGTCAGAAGGTTTTGCAGTTGCTTTAAGGATTGCTGCAAAACTTCCAGCCGCTCAGGTTTCAAAGCACTGAAAGCAGAGTTCAGGGCTGAGAGAGATGCTTGCAGGGCTTGCATAGTAGGCATAGGAGGATTTCAAACTAGACAAGACAAGACTAGACACGATTCTAGACACGATTCTAAGACAAGATTCTAGACAAGATTCTTAGACACGATTCTAGACACGATTCTAAGACAAGATTCTAGACAAGATTCTTAGACACGATTCTAGACACGATTCTAAGACAAGATTCTAGACAAGATTCTTAGACAATTTTCTAGACAAGACAAGACTGGACTGGATTTTTAAACTAGACAAGACAAGACTGGACTGGATTTTTAAACACCGGACTGGATTCTGCACACTGAATTTTAGACAGGACTGGATTCTAGACAAGACACTGGACTGGGCCAAAAAAGAAAAAGCTTTATTTATTTTTTGTTGTATGGCTGGTGATAATGTTAGGTTCCTGGTGCTCAGAACAAGGGAGATGTTGCGTAGTGAGTCCAGAGCACCAGAACGTGATGCTGAAATAAGGTGTGGTGTGGAAATAGCCCCTAGCACCCTACCTCCATTGTTTCACCCGTGTGGTCAGTTCACGCCTGAGTGACTATGGTTTCTTGGGCCCACGGCAGCCGCGTTTGAAGGGCGGATTAGGTCTGCCCAACTCCGATGCCCCCAGGTCTTAGAGTGAGACAAGGCGTGAACCGAGACAGGATAATAACAAGGGGACCTCTAACTAAAGCAAACAGAAGGCTAGGGGCTACTAACAACCCTAAAACTAAATATATGTGCGGCACGCCGCCAAAGGAAGAGAACAACAAAGAAAATGCTGTCCACTCACCGACACAATACTGTTGTGAACCGGCGGTGACAGCATAAGCAGAACCCTCTGCAAAACACCAGTAACAAAATATAACCAAAGAATACTGCGGCCTAGGCCGACGGACCAATACTGGCAAACGGACAGGAACCCCCAATGTAGCCGACACAGACTCTCAGAACTGGAGGACAGACAGAATCCCAAATGACAGACCGGTGGACACCAAGAAGCCAGATACTCGACCAGGCACAGACAAAGCCACAGGACTTCTGGACAGGAACGCTTCACGGCAGGACACGGGATCAGACACTGGAACCGACACTGGAACCGGCAGGGACTAGCTCAGAACTCAAGAACTCTGGAACTCTGGAAATATCACCAGCGTCTGTGAATTGCACTGAGCCAGAATATAACAGAGAGTCTTAATTAATTATGTCGTGCAGCTGCCCTGCTGCACAACTGAGAGGTGCAATCAACAGACAGGTGAGGCTGAACACATGGGAACAAGCTGCAATCACACAGACTCACCACCGGCAGCAAACAAGAGTCTTCTCAAACCAGAGCAACGGGAAATCCTGGCCTGCAAGACAACTATAAACATAGAATAGGAATGAACCACTACCTGTGGTTCATAACAGTACCCTCTCCTTAAGGGTGAGCTCCGAACACCCCATGACACCCACGGGGAACATAAACAGAAGTATTAACATAAAATACATAACCAAAATGCAAAACAAGTAGTAATGGCCGACTCTGTTAACACTTCTAAGAATGGGCTAGATAAATGCCTAATGGATAAGGATATACAGGGTTATGGTGCGTAGTCATGCACTATAGTTATTAAAAAAGAGGAATAAGGAATAAACACAACGGCCGACATTAGCAACATACAAAATTAGTCCTAAAAAATAATACAGCGTAGGAGACCACACATAGGTTGAACTCGATGGACAAATTGTCTATTTTCAACCTCAGAAACTATGTTACTATGTTACTTATCTTATAAACATTGTGGTGACACTAGGGCAGGGTCAGATTGGCCCACAGGAGTTCAGAGGAAATCTCTGGTGGGCCCCACTGTCTGAGGATCTCAACTTCTTTTCTGATGTTAGGTTTCGGACAGTACACTTGAATTATACATTATTACTCTAATACAGGGTCAGTTATGGGGTAGTGCAGGAACATAAATGAACAGACTATGCACTGTGGTATCCATGATGTCGGGATGGGACCAGGATCCCAGCTGTCGAGATCCCAACAGTCAGAATATGACAGGGGCATCCTGATGGTCAGAAACCCAATGGTAAGTACTGGGGCGGGGGTTAGAGTTCGGCACTAAGGGGAGGGTTAGGGTTAGGCTGCGGGAGGAGACAATTAGTGTAAGGCTGCAAGAGGGGTGGGTTAAGGGTAGGGTTAAAATACTTACTGGTATCCGTCAAGATTCTTACCATCGGGATGCCAACTGTCGGGATTTTATACCCAACCCATGTTGTCTGCAGATTATGTCCTCTTGGTTGACCAATACTCTGTGGTGGCTAGCAACACTCCTTAAATATGAGCCCTTACCTCTGACTCAGCCCGGTGGGCCCTTCATTCCCCAGTCAGACACTGTACTAGGGAGTGCCTTCAGTTTCCTCGCCAGCCTATAAACCTTCATAAGATGACGATAAGATTATCATTATGTCACGAGTCTTGCTTTAACACTGAAGAAGTTAATAGTCCGTCAACCTCATATTACAAACATTTAACAAAGCTTTAATATTAAATTCAGTTGACGCATGCTGTTACACTATATAAATAACGTTTTTTCTAGAAGTTATTAGTGTAAACCACTAGTGGGCTTATCACTAAAAGAAGGGCTTATTGTGTGGCGCACTCTTTTGAAATGTTTATACAGTATTAAAATTTAACTTTTATTCAAAATTTAAAATAAATCTCTATAATCAGGCATGGTGATTCATCTGATAGCCTGAGAATACAAAATCATGAAATGATTGCCCGGGAATTAGAGTGTTAAAATAATGTCTAAATCCTCCAATATAATAAGGGCAAGAAAAGAGAAACAAATATATATATATATATATATATATATATATATATAAATTAAGCTAAGTGATATTTTACTTGAAGCTATTAGTGCTTATTTGGCTACTAATGTACTCTATTCAAGAGACTTGGTACATTTATTGTCTCTGACACTATTCTGACATTAATTGCTCTCTATAAGGCTTCCAACGCTGCAAATCAATAGCGTTCAGCGTGTATCTGGGATGGCAGTTTCTGTATCGCTTCAAAAGATAAAGGGAAAGGAGAAAAAAAACCTTTTGCATATGTCTTAAGGGATATTCCTGATCCTAAAATATGCTTGAGAGGATAAGGTAAATGTATTGTAACATATAGCCACCTCTTACACCAGTCTACTGATCAAGACTGCAGTAATTGTGCAAATGTAATTTGATACTTAGTTATGTCCGCCAATTTGCAACAGAGTGTGGCTGACAGAACAATTCATACAAGAGACCAGATAATAGATGTACTGTCTCTAGTATTGTTGTATCCAGAAAATGGATAAAAAATTTTTTTGTAAATGAAGGGTAGAGAAAGACGCAGATGATAAATATTCAAATGGTTGCTACTACTGTAAATCATGTGTACACGATAACAAAAATAAGTAAACGTAGGTGAATAATCTCCATCCTTTCAAAGGGAAAAACCACAAATAGATGTATCCGGTATATAACTTGTTAATAAACAGAGAATAACTGGTAATTCACTCCGTAGTAGTATGATTTCACATTATCACTATATAAATAACCCCTCCAGCCCTCACACTACAATAATAGCCTCCATTACATTACAATAATAGTCCCTACTACTGTACATTACATTAATACCCCATTAAACAGCCCCCAACAGTGCCCACATTACATCTATCCTCCACTACATTATATTATTAGTGTCCATCTTCCACATTGCATTAATATCCCATTGTTATATTTATAGTCCCTACCAGCCTTCACATTACAGTTATACCCCCATTACATAAACCTGTTAGCTTGTACTACAATACATTAGTACCAGGGGCGTAGCCAGAACCTTGTGGGCTCCATAGCAACATTTTGAAGGGGCCCCAGTTTCTAGAGAGACTAGTTAATTTTCTGAACCATAGTAGTGGCTTACACCCCATAGTAGTGCCTTAGTTTATTTTATGAATAATACGAGTGCCCAAGTTCACATTATGCCACACATTGTAAGGACACCAGTACACATTATGCAACACAGTACCCCCAATTCACATTAGGACATACGGTGCCCCTAGTTCATGTTAAGCCACATTATAATGCCCTCCTGTTCAGTTTATACCACATTACAATGAGCAGGTCAAGGGGCATAACTAGATATATTGTACGTACCAAGGCAAAAGTTTGTAAGAGTCCTTATGTACTACCCAGTGGTGAAAAATGTATATAACACATGTAACTGTGACAGGGAAGTTGGCCCCTCTCAGCTCTGGGCCCCATAGCAGCTGCACTCCCTGCACCTATAGTAGCTATGTCCTTGTATATAACACATGTGACAGGGAAGGTGGCCACTCTCAGCTCTGGGCCCCATAGCCAGTGTCGGACTGAGGCGTGTATGGCCCACCGTGGAAATGCAATTACAGGGCCCCATGGTTAGAGGCTTGGCTAACCATTAGTGCATGGTCTGGGCCCCTTGATAAATATATATAGTAAATACTGCTAGTGCAGGCATGATAATCTACCAGATTAATAGCAGCAACGCACTGTAGAGAAAACACCATAGTCCTGTGCAGTATAAGGTAACATATGTATAATATATAATTCAATGCACAGTCTGGAACCTGATCTCTAGAGGAGGAGGAGGGCCCCCTGCAGTTGCAGGCAGTGGGGCCCACCGGTGGTTTCCCCTGTACCCATGTGGGCCAGTCCAACCCTGCCCATAGCAGCTGCATTCCTTGCACCTGTGGTAGCTGGGTGTAGTATGGCTGACCGGCGGTCAGGGGACCACTGGTCAGCTTACCGATGCCGGGATCCCGGCAGCATACCGGCGCCGGGATCCCGGCGGGGAGGGGCGACTGCAGCAAGCCCCTTGCGGGCTCGCTGCGCTCGCCACGCTGCACGCTTGGTGGCGACCTGCGGTTGCCACTGGTTCTATTCCCACTCTATGGGTGTCGTGGACACCCACGAGTGGGAATAGTCCCTGTTGGTCGGCATGCCGACCATCGGGATAGTGAGCGGTCGGGATGGTGGAGGAGGTCATGTGACTGTCGGTCTCCCGACCACCGGTCACATGAATACCACCCGTGGTAGCTATGTCCTTGTATATAACACATGTAACTGTGACAAGGAAGGTGGCCTCTCTCAGCTGTGGGCCGCATAGCAGCTGCATTCCCTGCACCTATAGTAGCTATGTCCTTGTATATAACACATGTAATTGTGACAGGGAAGGTGGGCCACTCTCAGCTGTGGGCTCCATAGCAGCTGCACTGCATGCACCTATAGTAGCTATGTCCTTGTATATAACACATGTGACTGTGACAGGGAAGGTGGCCACTCCCAGCTCTGGGCCCCATAGCAGCTGCATTCCTTGCACCTATGGTAGCTATGTCCTTGTATATAACACATGTAACTGTGACAGGGAAGGTGGCCTCTCTCAGCTCTGGGCCCCATAGCAGCTGCATTCCTTGCACCTATGGTAGCTATGTCCTTGTATATAACACATGTAACTGTGACAGGGAAGGTGGCCACTCTCAGCTGTGGGCCCCATAGCAGCTGCATTCCTTGCACCTATGGTAGCTATGTCCTTGTATATAACACATGTAACTGTGACAGGGAAGGTGGCCTCTCTCTCAGCTGTGGGCCGTATAGCAGCTGCATTCCCTGCACCTATAGTAGCTATGTCCTTGTATATAACACATGTAATTGTGACAGGGAAGGTGGGCCACTCTCAGCTCTGGGCTCCATAGCAGCTGCACTGCATGCACCTATAGTAGCTATGTCCTTGTATACATGTAACTGTGACAGGGAAGGTGACCTCTCTCAGCTGTGAGCCGCATAGCAGCTGCACTCCCTGCACCTATGGTAGCTATGTCCTTGTATACTATATAACACATGTAACTGTGACAGGGAAGGTGGCCCCTCTCAGCTCTGGACTCCATAGCAGCTGCACTCCCTGCACCTATGGTAGCTATGTCCTTGTATACATGTAACTGTGACAGGGAAGGTGGCCCCTCTCAGCTCAGGACTCCATAGCAGCTGCACTCCCTGCACCTATAGTAGCTATGTCCTTGTATTTCACCCAAACATACATTGCATTAATACCCCCACTATCACATTACACTATTACTCCATCACCATACTTACCTAATCCTAAGTAGAGGACCAGAGGTGAAATAGAGGAACAAAAGGCAGGGGAGAGGAGATATATAGAGGGAAGGGATGAATAAGGAATAAGACAGCCAGGCACCAGGGTTGAGGGACAGATTCCCTGCTGGATCAATGTGGTCTTGATTCCTCCTATTTGCTTGCTTTTTCATTTAACCACTTGCCTGGCATGGTCACATCAGATGCGACCATGCCTGCAAGTGGTTTATCTGACCTGGCTGCACAGGATGCAACCAGTCAGATAAACAGTTTTAGCAGTGGCAGGGAAGGGAAACTTCCCTCCGCTGCTGCTCTAAGAGGGACCAGAAGGACCCTCTGCCTCCCTGCACTCCCCCCTACTGATAGCCGTGCTGCCGATCACTTCCGAGCGGACAATAGCAGCCGCTGGGGAGTATAAATTCCCCCCCCCCCCCCCCAAGCCCCTCCACTATGTACCTGGAGGCTATCCCGTCTTTCACAATGAAATCCGCAATGTTTCCGATGTTCCGATGGTTGTGCTGTTCCCGATTGATGTTTGGGGGGGAAATGAAGCCATCATTTTTAAACATTTTTAAAAAATTAAAACATAATTACATTTTTTTTAACTAAACTCGTTTTGGATAGGGTTGAATTCATGTTCTTCACCTGATTCACTCATAAAAAACCCCGACAATTTCGGAGCAGTTTTTGGGGAAAACAATCGTCAGTTAAGTGGTTAAATAATAAAGATGATTCCTTCTCTAACAGTTGTATTAAAGAATGTTCACTCCCCTGTTCTCTATCTGCTCAATACCCAATGTAGAATATTTCTGAATTCTATCATTATTGATAATTGAATATATCCGTATAATAAAAAAAAGTATCATCCTTACTAAAATCTTCATGCATTGTTATGCACTTTTACATTTGTTTATAATTGGGGAGTATAAGTTTTTAGTGAGCTCCTGTTTGCTGTTTGTATGTAAAAGTCGGAAGAAAGAAATAGCTGCACCTGCCATGAGACAAAGACCAGGGCCGTAGAGAGCTTGGCCAGACTCATGTAGGGGTGTGGCCTAATCATGGAGGTGTGACCACACCCACTTTAAAAAGAGACATGAAAAAGTGTACTGCCTAAACGCCATGAAGCGGCCCCATGACCAGCACAAGGGGAGGCCTTGAGCCCTCAGCAAGGGACAGATCCAGTGCCATGGCCCCCCTTAGCCCCCCGCAGTCAGTGGAGACCACTGTGCTCAGCGGCAGCATGTGCTGGGGACAGGGGCTGCTGACAAGTAAGAGGGGTGTGGGGGGTGCATGGACTCGGGGCAGGGCCGTCTTTTCGTATGGGCTCAATGGGCTCTTGCCCAAGGGACCCAAGAGAATAAGGGCCCTAGGCTGATAGCTGAGGGTCCCCTCTTTCCAGGGGTACCAGATTTTTGAAAATCGGCCCTGGGGAACCAGAGATATCTGACTTGAAAGCAGTGGTCCCCATCCAAGCCTGTTAATTGCTCTTCCCAGCCAGATATTTCGGGTTCTGTCTGACTTTGAGTATTTCTAAGGGTATAAGCCAAAAGCTGGGACTCTCCACTTTTAGTGGACACTGGCAGCTTGTTTCTACTATGCCCAGAACCAGAGATATCAGCCTTCAAGCAGCTGGTCCCTGCTCCAGCTCCACATGCCTAATATGCAGTTTTAGATTTTCGTTGGTAAATTGCTCTGGCTCCTGAACTCTGATCCCCAAGTCCCCAGAACCTTCTGAAAGGTGGAACTCTCTAGTATTTTATTCCAAAGCTAAGAAATATATTTTCAGGAACTTGAGATATCTGCAGTCAAGCAAGCTGCCCTCCCACCGTAAAATGATATTAAGCCAACTCCACTAGCCACCCCTCCCCTACGTATTAAACACCCCCTACCACCCTAGAAGTCATGTACCAAGGCTGCTTCATTCAGCACAATGACCCCTTCTACAGTTTAGCCCATCTGTGCAGTAAAGGAGTAATTAGCAGAAATCACTGCTTCTGGTCCTACATGCTGAGCAGAAGATAGAACACCCCCTACTGCCCGCAGGACATCAAAGCTGCTGCTGATAGCTCCTCCCACCCCTACCGTTGGAGCATGGGTAGGGGGCCCAATGCATTGCTGTGCCCAGGGGCCCACACTGCTGTTAAGACGGCTCTGACTCGGGGCCCCGTGGGACCCTCCAAGAAGGCTGGGCCCAGGTAATTAGTACCCTTGGAGCCACTGGCAGAGACTGCTGTTGCAATGTGAAGGGTAGTAGCTTATATATGACAAAAAACTGATTTTGTTTTGTATATATTAAAATAAAATAAGTTTTAGTTACATCCACGTTTCAAACTTCAATATTTACAACCAATATTTGTTTTATTTATGTTATGGTATAGGGGTCTATTCACGAAGCAGTGAAAAGAGTGGAGAATTGAGCCTGAGGAGAAGTTGCCCATGGCAACCAGTCAGCTGCTCTGTACAATTGTATACTATGCAAATTGTAAATGTTACTTCAATGCTGATTGGTCGCCATGGGCAACTTCTCCACAGGCTCACTTCTCCACACTTTTCACTGCTTCATAAATAGACCTCACAATCAGTAAAAGAAGTATACTATTTGTTAAACTCCACCTTTATTTTAAACATTTAGACATATACCTGAATTCTGAGATTATCTCCCCTGGGGACCCATCCATTGTGCTTTTGGGGTCCACGAATGTATAGGTAACACACAATGGAGAGAAATGTGTGTAAAGTATTCTGCAAGCTGGTTCCTACATCAGACTGGCATTTTTCTAAATTGAAACTGTAAAGGTGGAATTGACCATTAACCGTGATGTCTATCCATTTAATAAAATATGAAAGACCTTTGCACAAAGTTTAGTTCCATTTTAAGGACAATGTGGAAAGTTTACAATTATGTGGCTTTTTCTCCTCTTTCTAGTAGTAGTATTTTAGTCAGAGCCTATTGTTACACAATACTATTGTTACACAATACTGGGGATCTGCTGTCACCTCCACTTCATCTCTGTGCTGCCTGATTCAGGTGCGGTTGTTAATGTGGCGCATGCCACAAAGTACCAATATTCAGTACACTAGGCATGTGCCATACAGGTCTGTGACGTCAGTCACACTGTAGCATCAGAATGGCATCAGACTGTTAGTGATTGACAGTCTGATGCCATTTGGGGACGGCGACTGCCTCCATTTCTCCAAATGGAGGCATGTTGCCAACATTGTAGGGGGGGTAGACGAAGCCAGGATCCCCATCAGTGGACAGATATTTCCTGGCCTCTTGATAGATCTTGCGGCAGCCGGCTTGCAGGGCCCCTTGGGTCACTGATCCGGCTTCTGGTGTCGTAACATATTAGAGCTATTGGGGTCAGTCCGAGTTGTTCGCTCGTTGCCGATTTTCGCAATGGAGCGATTAAGGCGAAAATGCGCATGGTACGCAGTGCGCATGCGCTAAGTATTTTAGCACAAAACTTAGTAGATTTACTCACATCCGAACGAAGAATTTCCATCGTTGAAGTGATCGGAGTGTGATTGACAGGAAGTGGGTGTTTCTGGGCGGAAACTGACCGTTTTCTGGGAGTGTGCGGAAAAACGCAGGCGTGCCAGGATAAATCGCGGGAGTGTCTGGAGAAACGGGGGAGTGGCTGGCCGAATGCAGGGCGTGTATGTGACGTCAAACCAGGAACGAAACGGGCTGAGCTGATCGCAGTGTAGGAGTAAGTCTCGAGCTACTCAGAAACTGCTAAGAATTATTTAATCGCAATTCTGCTAATCTTTCATTCGCAATTCTGCTATGCTAAGATACACTCCGAGAGGGAGGTGGCCTAGCGTGTGCAATGCTGCTAAAATCTGCTAGCGAGCGAACAACTCGGAATGACCCCCATTGTTGCTGCTTCCATAGCGATAGCTACTCCAGCTACATCTGAATCAGCCCTATGTGCTTAATTATTATTCTTATAGCAGAAGGTAAAAGCTAGTTTCTTTTTACACTGTAAATAATGAATGTTTCCACAGCTGAAGCATCGCGTTACCTAATAGACCTGCAAAAGCTGGACCTTTCCTGGAATAAGTGTGTTGGAGGAAACCTGAAAATGTTTTCAGAAACTCTGAAAAATGCTACTGTTCTCCAAAGCCTTCTCCTGAGCAGCTGCAATCTGCTAACACAAGATCTGGCAGTTTTAGGTACATTCTATGTTAACAAGTATCTGTTACAACAATAGCCCTGACTCATGTTTGTAAGTAAAGCAAAAAAGCAAGCAACTGGACAAAACCATGTTGCACCGTAGAGAGTTTTCCTGGGCACTGGTAATGAACGGGGAGTGGTCTCATTACAGAGATGTGACCACACACCCTTTAAAAAAATAAATCTAGAAACTATTTTTTATGTGTCTTGAAGCATCGCTGACCTGCACAAAGGGGTGTCATGTGCCCTTCAGCAAAGGTCAGATTCAGGGAGAGGGCTTGATCAGTGCAATCGCTCCCCACCTCCTTCCTGCAGGCAGAGGAGACAGGTGCGCTCTGCAGCAGCAGCTTCCCTGGACCTGCTCCAGCCCAGCACATCGCAGCATGTGTTGGGCTGGGGAAAGATGCTTCTGCCAGTGATAGGTAAGAAGGAGAAAGGGGGTGTCTCATGGACCTTGGCCATCGCCAAGCCCCTATAAGATGCCTGGGTAATTAGTACTTGCTTCCCTCCCTCTCTGCGTCACTGCAGGTGGGGCAGATGTAACATGTGCAGAGAGATTTACATTTGGGTGGGGCGTATTCAAACTGAAATCTAAATTGCACTGTAAAAATAAAGCTGTCTGACATTTATGGGCTACTTGCAAAAGCAGCCAGTATTTACCCTACACAGAAAATATATCAATGTATTTGCTCCCCTTGCATGGCATCATGGTTTGTTCCAGACACAAAGTTACTTGCTTTTTTTGCTTTCAAATATACATTAATCCACAATAATAATGTTGCTTACAACAAATTGATGGGATAACATATTAATATACTGTGCACAAGGGTGTAATTAGACATTTCTGAACCCTATAGCAAATTTTTCTATGGGTCCCCATGTTTATTAAACAGACAGATTATATTGCCAGATTGATCACAGGTATAAACAATGGATATATAGAGGATGGCATAATAAAGGGTGATGTGAAATATATTATATATATATATATATATATATATATATATAATTCTATTTATATAGCGCTCTTTCTCCAAGAGGACTCATGGTGGTTTACAGCCAGTATTTACCCTGCACAGAAACCATATAACCCCCCCAGATCTAACTCTCTCTGCACATGTTATATCTGCCACCGCTGCAGTGCACATGGTTTTGCCCATTAGAGGAAGATTTTGCTTTTGCAATCAACCTTAAATTAGGTCCATAATGCAGAAGATTTAAGTAATGCAGCAATAGACAAGCTGCACAGACATAAAAAGAAAACCTACAGTAGAGCGCACATAAGCATAATGCAGGATTGGTGTAAGCATTTTGGGTAATAACTTTCACGGATTGTGTACTTCTTCATCACAATGTACCAGGTGAGGCAGCCGGTTTGGGCCCACGGCGTAGGATTACCCTGGGTGGAATAGGCTACCTCTAGAAGAGATGAAACAAAATGGGGCGAGTCCAGCAACTTAACACTCAGAGTAGGGTCCCAACAAAACCATCAGGTCTTTCGTACCATCCACAAATGTACCAGATGAGGCAGCCATGTTGGACGCACTATGAAGGTTACATTGTGGGAGGTGAGCCATACAAGAGCACAATGCATATATGAGAAAACTGACAATTGTGTAGTGGTATGATATACCCTGTACAGAAAAATCTATGTGAAGTACATGCTGCTCGCGGAGGAACCATCTGAGGTAACCATCTGGGGTACACTGCATAGGTTGCTGCAGGCAGGGTGTGCAGTCAGTGGAGGCACACATTACAGGAATAGCACACGGTGGGGTGGAAGTACGCTATCTGATATTAATGCACATTTGGTAAAATGTATTGATTGGATAAAGTAATCGTAGGAAAGGAGCACTGTGTATTTCTCCTACTGTCTTAGACCAGTGGTGCAAGTAGAAATATTTTCTTAGTGGTACTGAGTGCCAAAAATGGGCGTGGTCATGTGTTGTGTAGGGGTGTGGCCACATGCTCGAGTGGGAGTGGCTACATGACACTAGTGCCATCGCGACACTACAAAGCCCCTTTTCTTTGCACTCTGGAGGCAAGGCTAGAAATATATAGTACTACCTCCAGTATAATAGAAATATATAGTGATACCCCTAGTATAATAGCAATATATAGTACTACCTCCAGTATAATAGCAATATATAGTACTACCTCCAGTATAATAGAAATATATAGTGATACCCCCAGTATAACAGAAATATATAGTACTACCTCCAGTATAATAGCAATATATAGTACTACCTCCAGTATAATAGCAATATATAGTACTACCTCCAGTATAATAGAAATATATAGTGATACCCCCAGTATAACAGAAATATATAGTACTACCTCCAGTATAATAGAAATATATAGTGATACCCCCAGTATAATAGAAATATATAGTACTACCTCCAGTATAGTAGCAATATATAGTACTACCTCCAGTATAATAGAAATATATAGTACTACCTCCAGTATAATAGAAATATATAGTGATACCCCCAGTATAATAGAAATATATAGTACTACCTCCAGTATAGTAGCAATATATAGTACTACCTCCAGTATAATAGAAATATATAGTACTACCTCCAGTATAATAGAAATATATAGTGATACCCCTAGTATAATAGCAATATATAGTACTACCTCCAGTATAATAGAAATATATAGTACTACCTCCAGTATAATAGAAATATATAGTGATACCCCTAGTATAATAGAAATATATAGTACTACCTCCAGTATAATAGCAATATATAGTACTACCTCCAGTATAATAGAAATATATAGTGATACCCCCAGTATAATAGAAATATATAGTACTACCTCCAGTATAATAGAAATATATAGTGATACCCCCAGTATAATAGAAATATATAGTACTACCTCCAGTATAGTAGCAATATATAGTACTACCTCCAGTATAATAGAAATATATAGTACTACCTCCAGTATAATAGAAATATATAGTACTACCTCCAGTATAATAGAAATATATAGTGATACCCCAGTATAATAGAAATATATAGTACTACCTCCAGTATAATAGAAATATATAGCGATACCCCCAGTATAATAGAAATATATAGTACTACCTCCAGTATAGTAGCAATATATAGTACTACCTCCAGTATAATAGAAATATATAGTACTACCTCCAGTATAATAGAAATATATAGTACTACCTCCAGTATAATAGAAATATATAGTGATACCCCAGTATAATATAAATATATAGTAATGCCCCCAGTATAATAGAAATATATAGTACTACCTCCAGTATAATAGAAATATATAGTACTACCTCCAGTATAATAGAAATATATAGTGATACCCCAGTATAATAGCAATATATAGTACTACCTCCAGTATAATAGAAATATATAGTACTACCTCCAGTATAATAGAAATATATAGTGATACCCCCAGTATAATAGAAATATATAGTAATGCCCCCAGTATGATAAATAGATATAGTAATGCCCCCAATGTAACAACAATATATTAATAATACCTCCATTATAACAGGAATATATAATGTAGTAGTGCCCCTGGTATAATAGAAATATATATTAGTTTCCACATTACAATAGAAATATGTAGTAATACCCCATAATAATAGACATATATAGTAGTGTCCACATTATATTAGAAATGAATGCTCCCAGCAAGAGACGCTGCAGGAAAGTGCAATCAGGCTCCTCTCTTCACGCCAGCCACATCCGCCAGAGGAGGAAGTGTGATGTGGTGTCATGACATCACCGTTGCGCTCCCAGTAACCCATACAAACTGGGAGGCGCTGTCATGCTGCCAAGCACCATGGTCTTGTTACTTTGTGGTGCATTATAATTGTGATAATGGCGGTCACGGGTGCAAAGTGTGGCAGGTGGTGCTGAGTACCCGCTGCCATATTCCTCATACTTGCACCACTGTCTGAGACCCGTTACTGTAATTCTTAGATTTTCTAGCATCCTTATTTTATATGAATAAAGTTAGAACCCTTAATATCAAATATACATTAATCCAAAAACATAATGTTTCTTACAACATACTGTAAGTAATTAGGTGTCTGGTATGTATTTCAGCATCAGCAGCACAAGCCGGTCATCTGGACAATTTACAGCAGCTGGACCTTGCCTATAATGACACTATCCCTGATGAAGGCTGGTCCCTCTTCTATGAAAGTGCGCCTGCTCTGAAGAATGCTGTTGAATTAGATATGAGTTTGAGACCTGCTTCTGCTCGTGACTGTGGGCCATGGTTCATTCACTTACTCTCCAGTCTGCAAAAGCTGCCTAAGCTCAGGGAACTGGGAATGCAGCGCTGGGTACTGTCAGCAGCAGAGCAGCAGCAGCTAAATCGTATCCATAGGGAAAATGACATCAATATTAACTATGATTGATCTTTGTATATAGGCAAATACAATTATACATGAAGAAAGAACAGGTATTACATACAGTATGCATTCCCAAAGACCAAACAATGATTATCACAGATAGGCTATTCTCTTTGAATCTTCCAAATACGTGAACCTACCTTATTGTAAATTATGAAAGTGTACTCATTTACCAGCGATTATTCAGATTTTATAAGATCTTATTGTTTACTTAACACAGAGCTGTTTTTGTCTGTAAGAAAATGAATAAAACACAATATTTTCTTTTTTTTAACTCAATAAATTTTTATTGAATAAGTGACAGTTCATGTGATAAGACAGATTAAACAACGTTATAAAGAAGCATAATGTACCATTTTAAAAGAAATGATAAAGGGAGAGGAAGGAAATAAAAGAAAATTAAAAGATTGCAATCAGAACAGTAAAAAAGAGAGAACACATACACCTTACTAGGCATCATATAACGGCAATTGGGGCCTTACACACCTATTCAAAAATGTAAAAACGAGCACCAGTTTAGAGATAGTAACAGGCTGAGCCATATGTGAAGCATAGAATTCAGGCCATGAGAACCATTTGACTGTAGGAGACTTGGTAGACACTGAGGGGTATATTTACTAAGCTCCCGATTTTGACCGAGATGCCGTTTTTTCTTCAAAGTGTCATGTCGGGAATTTACTAAGCAAAAATCTCGGCAGTGATGAGGGCATTCGTAATATTTTGGAAGTCCTAGGAAAAAATCACGAATCAATACACCATCGGTCAAATACGCCTGCAATTTGGTAGAAATCGGTAATTTACTAAAAAGTGCAAATCACAAACACTGCCGACAATAGCCAAACACTGCCGTGCAGAAATACAATTCGTGAAAAAGTGCTAAAAAAAAACCAGACCTGCTTTTTTATCCCGTGTTTAGATAGGCATGCACGGATCCATGAGATCCGTGCATGTTTATCAGTGGGAAGGGGATGGGAAAGTGTTATTTCTCTGACGTCCTAGTGGATGCTGGGAACTCCGTAAGGACCATGGGGAATAGACGGGCTCCGCAGGAGACTGGGCACTCTAAAAGAAAGATTAGGTACTATCTGGTGTGCACTGGCTCCTCCCTCTATGCCCCTCCTCCAGACCTCAGTTAGATTTCTGTGCCCGGCCGAGCTGGATGCACACTAGGGGCTCTCCTGAGCTCCTAGAAAGAAAGTATATGTTAGGTTTTTTATTTTACAGTGAGACCTGCTGGCAACAGGCTCACTGCAACGAGGGACTAAGGGGAGAAGAAGCGAACCTACCTGCTTGCAGCTAGCTTGGGCTTCTTAGGCTACTGGACACCATTAGCTCCAGAGGGATCGACCGCAGGACCCGTCCTTGGTGTTCGTTCCCGGAGCCGCGCCGCCGTCCCCCTTACAGAGCCAGAAGCATGAAGATGGTCCGGAAAATCGGCGGCAGAAGACTTCAGTCTTCACCAAGGTAGCGCAGAGCACTGCAGCTGTGCGCCATTGCTCCTCATACACACTTCACACTCCGGTCACTGAGGGTGCAGGGCGCTGGGGGGGGGGGGGGGGGCGCCCTGAGCAGCAATAAAAACACCTTGGCTGGCAAAATAATCACAATATATAGCCCCAGAGGCTATATATGTGGTAATTACCCCTGCCAGAATCCATAAAAAAGCGGGAGAAAAGTCCGTGAAAAAGGGGCGGGGCTATCTCCCTCGGCACACTGGCGCCATTTTCTCTTCACAGTGCAGCTGGAAGACAGCTCCCCAGGCTCTCCCCTGTAGTTTTCAGGCTCAAAGGGTTAAAAAGAGAGGGGGGGCACTAAATTTAGGCGCAATATTGTTTATACAAGCAGCTATTGGGGAAAATTCACTCAGTGATAGTGTTTATCCCTACATTATATAGCGCTCTGGTGTGTGCTGGCATACTCTCTCTCTGTCTCCCCAAAGGGCTGTGTGGGGTCCTGTCCTCAGTCAGAGCATTCCCTGTGTGTGTGCGGTATGTCGGTACGGCTGTGTCGACATGTTTGATGAGGAGGCTTATGTGGAGGCGGAGCAGATGCCGATAAATGGGATGTCGGCCCCTGAGGGCCGACACCAGAGTGGATGGATAGGTGGAAGGTATTAACCGACAGTGTCAACTCCTTACATAAAAGGCTGGATGACGTAACAGCTATGGGACAGCCGGCTTCTCAGCCCGCACCTGCCCAGGCGTCTCAAAGGCCATCAGGGGCTCAAAAACGCCCGCTCCCTCAGATGGCAGACACAGATGTCGACACGGAGTCTGACTCCAGTGTCGACGAGGTTGAGACATATACACAATCCACTAGGAACATCCGTTACATGATCCCGGCAATAAAAAATGTGTTACACATTTCTGACATTAACCCAAGTACCACTAAAAAAGGGTTTTATGTGTGGGGAGAAAAAGCAGGCAGTGTTTTGTTCCCCCATCAAATGAGTGAATGAAGTGTGAAAAAGCGTGGGTTCCCCCGATAAGAAACTGGTAATTTCTATAAAGTTACTGATGGCGTACCCTTTCCCGCCAGAGGATAAGTTACGCTGGGAGATATTCCCTAGGGTGGATAAGGCGCTCACACGTTTGTCAAAAAAGGTGGCACTGCCGTCTTAGGATACGGCCACTTTGAAGGTACCTGCTGATAAATAGCAGGAGGCTAGCCTGAAGTCTGTATTTACACACTCAGGTACTAGACTGAGACCTGCAGATAGTGCTGCTGCAGCGTGGTCTGTAACCCTGTCAAACAGGGATACTATTTTGCGAACATAAGACGTCGTCTTATATATGAGGGATGCACAGAGGGATATTTTGCCGGCTGGCATCCAGAATTAATGCAATGTCCATTCTGTCAGGAGGGTATTAGAGACCCGACACTGGACAGGTGATGCTGACTTTAAAAGGCACATAGAGCCTTATAAGGGTGAGGAATTGTTTGGGGATGGTCTCTGGGACCTCGTATCCACAGCAACAGCTGGGAAGAAAAATTTTTACCTCAGGTTTCCTCACAGCCTAAGAAAAGCACTGTATTATCAGGTACAGTCCTTTCGGCTTCAGAAAAGCAAGCGGGTCAAAGGCGCTTCCTTTCTGCACAGAGACGAGGGAAGAAGGAAAAAGCTGCACCAGTCAGCCAGTTCCCAGAATCAAAATTCTTCCCCCGCTTCCTCTGAGTCCACCGCAAGACGCGGGGGCTCCACAGGCGTAGCCAGGTACAGTGGGGGGCCGCCTCAAAAATTTCAGCGATCAGTGGGCTCGCTCACAGGTGGATCCCTGGATCCTTCAAGTAGTATCTCAGGGGTACAAGCTGGAATTCGAGGCGTCTCCCCCCCGCCGTTTTCCTCAAATCTGCCTTGCCGACAACTCCCTCAGGCAGGGAGGCTGTGCTAGAGGCAATTCACAAGCTGTATTTCCAGCAGGTGATAGTCAAGGTGCCCCTACTTCAACAAGGACGGGGTTACTATTCCACACTGTTTGTGGTACCGAAACCGGACGGTTCGGTGAGACCCATTTTAAATTTGAAATCCTTGAACACATACATAAAAAAATTCAAGTTCAAGATGGAATCGCTCAGGGCGGTTATTGCAAGCCTGGAGGAGGGGGATTACATGGTATCCCTGGACATCAAGGATGCTTACCTACATGTCCCCATTTACCATCCTCACCAGGAGTACCTCAGATTTGTGGTACAGGATTGCCATTACCAATTCCAAACACTGCCGTTTGGACTGTCCACGGCACCGAGGGTCTTTACCAAGGTAATGGCAGAAATGATGATACTCCTTCGAAAAAAGGGAGTTTTAATTATCCCGTACTTGGACGATCTCCTTATAAAGGCGAGGTCTAAGGAGCAGTTGTTGGTCGGAGTAGCACTATCTCGGGAAGTGCTACAACAGCACGGATGGATTCTATACATTCCAAAGTCACAGCTGGTTTCTACCACACGCCTACTGTTCCTGGGGATGGTTCTGGACACAGAACAGAAAAAAGTGTTTCTCCCGCAGGAGAAAGCCAAGGAGCTGTCATCTCTAGTCAGAGACCTCCTGAAACCAAAACAGGTATCGGTGCATCACTGCACACGAGTCCTGGGAAAAATGGTAGCTTCTTACGAAGCAAAATTCCATTCGCCAGGTTCCATACAAGAACCTTTTAGTGGGACCTCTTGGACAAGTGTCGGGATCGCATCTTCAGATGCATCGGCTGATAACCCTGTCTCCAAGGACCAGGGTATCTCTACTGTGGTGGCTGCAGAGTGCTCATCTTCAAGAGGGCCGCAGATTCGGCATACAGGACTGGGTCCTGGTAACCACGGATGCCAGCCTTCGAGGCTGGGGGGCAGTCACACAGGGAAGAAATTTCCAAGGACTTTGGTCAAGTCAGGAGTCGTCCCTACACATAAATATTCTGGAACTGAGGGCCATTTACAATGCCCTAAGTCTGGCAAGGCCTCTGCTTCAAAACCAGCCGGTACTGATCCAATCAGACAACATCACGGCAGTCGCCCATGTAAACCGAAAGGGCGGCACAAGAAGCAGGATGGCGATGGCAGAAGCCACAAGGATTCTCCGATAGGCGGAAAATCACGTCTTAGCACTGTCAACAGTGTTCATTCCGGGAGTGGACAACTGGGAAGCAGACTTCCTCAGCAGACACGACCGACACCCGGGAGAGTGGGGACTTCATCCAGAAGTCTTCCAACTGTTGGTAAACCGTTGGGAAAGGCCACAGGTGAACATGATGGCGGCCCGCCTAAACAAAAAACTAGATATTGCGCCAGGTCAAGGGACCCTCAGGCAATAGCTGTGGACGCTCTAGTGACACCGTGGGTGTACCAATCGGTTTATGTATTCCCTCCTCTGCCTCTCATACCAAAGGTACTGAGAATAATAAGAAAACGAGGAGTAAGAACGATACTCGTGGTTCCGGATGGGCCAAGAAGAGCTTGGTATCCAGAACTTACAGAAATAATATCAGAGGACCCATGGCCTCTACCGCTCAGACAGGATCTGCTACAGCAGGGGCCCTGTCTGTTCCAAGACTTACTGCGGCTGCGTTGGACGGCATGGCGGTTGAATTCCGGATCCTAAAGCAAAAGGGCATTCCGGAGGAAGTCATTCCTACGCTGATAAAAGCCAGGAAAGAAGTAACCGCAAACCATTATCACCGTATTTGGCGAAAATATGTTGCGTGGTGTGAGGCCAGGAAGGCCCCAACAGAGGAATTTCAGCTGGGTCGTTTTCTGCACTTCCTACAGTCGGGAGTGACTATGGGCCTAAAATTGGGTTCCATTAAGGTCCAGATTTCGGCTCTGTCGATTTTCTTCCAGAAAGAACTGGCTTCACTGCCTGAAGTTCAGACTTTTGTAAAGGGAGTGCTACATATTCAGCCCCCTTTTGTGCCTCCTGTGGCACCGTGGGATCTCAACGTGGTGTTGAGTTTCCTGAAATCACATTGGTTTGAGCCACTTAAAACTGTGGATCTGAAATATCTCACGTGGAAAGTGGTCATGTTATTGGCCTTGGCTTCGGCCAGGCGTGTGTCAGAATTGGCGGCTTTGTCATGTAAAAGCCCTTATCTGATTTTCCATATGGATAGGGCAGAATTGAGGACTCGTCCCCAGTTTCTCCCTAAGGTGGTATCAGCTTTTCACTTGAACCAACCTATTGTAGTGCCTGCGGCTACTAGGGACTTGGAAGATTCCAAGTTTCTGGACGTAGTCAGGGCCTTAAAAATGTATATTTCCAGGACGGCTGGAGTCAGGAAAACTGACTCGTTTTTTATCCTGTATGCACCCAACAAAATAGGTGCCCCTGCTTCTAAGCAGACTATTGCTCGCTGGATTTGTAGCACAATTCAGCTGGCGCATTCTGCGGCTGGATTGCCGCATCCTAAATCAGTAAAAGCCCATTCCACAAGGAAGGTGGGCTCATCTTGGGCGGCTGCCCGAGGGGTCTCGGCTTTACAACTTTGCCGAGCTGCAACTTGGTCAGGGGCAAACACGTTTGCAAAATTCTACAAATTTGATACCCTGGCTGAGGAGGACCTTGCGTTCTCTCATTCGGTGCTGCAGAGTCATCCGCACTCTCCCGCCCGTTTGGGAGCTTTGGTATAATCCCCATGGTCCTTACGGAGTTCCCAGCATCCACTAGGACGTCAGAGAAAATAAGATTTTACTCACCGGTAAATCTATTTCTCGTAGTCCGTAGTGGATGCTGGGCGCCCATCCCAAGTGCGGATTGTCTGCAATACTTGTATATAGTTATTGCCTAACTAAAGGGTTATTGTTGAGCCATCTGTTGAGAGGCTCAGTTATATTTCATACTGTTAACTGGGTATAGTATCACGAGTTATACGGTGTGATTGGTGTGGCTGGTATGAGTCTTACCCGGGATTCAAAATCCTTCCTTATTGTGTCAGCTCTTCCGGGCACAGTATCCTAACTGAGGTCTGGAGGAGGGGCATAGAGGGAGGAGCCAGTGCACACCAGATAGTACCTAATCTTTCTTTTAGAGTGCCCAGTCTCCTGCGGAGCCCGTCTATTCCCCATGGTCCTTACGGAGTTCCCAGCATCCACTACGGACTACGAGAAATAGATTTACCGGTGAGTAAAATCTTATTTTTTATGGAAAAAAAATGCGTGGGGTCCCCCCTCCTAAGCAAAACCAGCCTCGGGCTCTTTGAGCCGGTCCTGGTTGCAAAAATATGGGGAAAAAAATGATAGGGGTTCCCTCATATTTAAACAACCAGCGCCGGGCTCTGCGCCTGGTCCTGGTTTCAAAAATACGGGAGACAAAAAGCATAGGGGTCCCCCGTATTTCTGAAACCAGCACTGGGCTCCACTAGCCAGATACATAATGCCACAGCCGGGGTACACTTTTATATAGGTCCCGGCGGCCCTGGCATTACATAACCAACTAGTCACCCCTGGCCGGGGTACCCTGGAGGAGTGGGGACCCCTTCAATCAAGGGGTCCCCCCCCTCCAGCCACCCAAGGACCAGGGGTGAAGCCCGAGGCTGTCCCCCCCATCCAAGGGCTGCGGATGGGAGGCTGATAGCCGTTTTGTAAAAAAATGTATATTGTTTTTAGTAGCAGTACTACAAGTCCCAGCAAGCCTCCCCAGCAAGCTGGTACTTGGAGAACCACAAGTACCAGCATGCGGTGGAAAACCGGGCCCTCTGGTACCTGTAGTACTACTACTAAAAAAATACCCCAATAAAAACATAAGACACACACCTTGATAGTAAAACTTTAATGCATACATCCACACCTCCATATACACATACTTACCTATGTTCACACGAGGGTCGGTCCTCTTCTCCATGTAGAATCCATGGTGTACCTGTTGAAAAAATTATACTCACAAAATCCAGTGTAGAAGGCTCCTCTTGTAATCCATTTGTAATCCAGGTACTTGGCAAAATAAAAAAACGGACACCCGACCTCGCACTGAAAGGGGCCCCATGTTTTCACATGGGACCCCTTTCCCCGAATGCCAGAAACCCCCTCTGACTTATGTCTAAGAGGGTTCCATCAGCCAATCAGGGAGCGCCACATTGTGGCACCCTCCTGATTGGCTGTGTGCTCCTGTACTGTATGACAGGCAGCACACGGCAGTGTTACAATGTAGCGCCTATGCGCTCCATTGTAACCAATGGTGGGAACTTTGTGGGCAGCGGTTGACCGAAAGTAACCTCACCGCTGACCACAAAGTTCCCACCATTGGTTACAATGGAGCGCATAGGCGCTACATTGTAACACTGCCGTGTGCTGCCTGTCATACAGTACAGGAGCACACAGCCAATCAGGAGGGTGCCACAATGTGGCGCTCCCTGATTGGCTGATGGAACCCTCTTAGACATAAGTCAGAGGGGGTTTCTGGCATTCGGGGAAAGGGGTCCCATGTGAAAACATGGGGCCCCTTTCAGTGCGAGGTCGGGTGTCCGTTTTTTTATTTTGCCAAGTACCTGGATTAGAAATGGATTACAAGAGGAGCCTTCTACACTGGATTTTGTGAGTATAATTTATTCAACAGGTACACCATTCTACATGGAGAAGAGGACCGACCCTCGTGTGAACATAGGTAAGTATGTGTATATGGAGGTGTGGATGTATACATTAAAGTTTTACTATCAAGGTGTGTGTCTTATGTTTTTATTGGGGTATTTTTTTAGTAGTAGTACTACAGGTACCAGCGGGCCCGGTTTTCCACCGCATGCTGGTACTTGTGGTTCTCCAAGTACCAGCTTGCGGGGGAGGCTTGCTGGGACTTGTAGTACTGCTACTAAAAACAATATTCATTTTTTTACAAAACGGCTATCAGCCTCCCATCCGCAGCCCTTGGATGGGGGGGACAGCCTCGGGCTTCACCCCTGGTCCTTGGGTGGCTGGAGGGGGGGGACCCCTTGATTGAAGGGGTCCCCACTCCTCCAGGGTACCCCGGCCAGGGGTGACTAGTTGGTTATGTAATGCCAGGGCCGCCGGGACCTATATAAAAGTGTCCCCCGGCTGTGGCATTATGTATCTGGCTAGTGGAGCCCGGTGCTGGTTTCAGAAATACGGGGGACCCCTACGCTTTTTGTCCCCCGTATTTTTGGAACCAGGACCAGGCGCAGAGCCCGGTGCTGGTTGTTTAAATATGGGGGAACCCCTATCATTTACCCCCCCATATTTTCGCAACCAGGACCGGCTCAAAGAGCCCGAGGCTGGTTTTGCTTAGGAGGGTAGACCCCACACATTTTTTTTTTCATAAAAATAATACTTTCCCATCCCCTTCCCACTGATAAACATGCACGGATCTCATGGATCCGTGCATGCCTATCCAAACACGGGATAAAAAAGCAGGTCTGGTTTTTTTTAGCACTTTTTCACGAATTGTATTTCTGCACGGCAGTGTTTGGCTATTGTCGGCAGTGTTTGTGATTTGCACTTTTTAGTAAATTACCAATTTCTACCAAATTGCAGGCGTATTTGACCGATGGTGTATTGATTCGTGATTTTTTCCTAGGACTTCCAAAATATTACGAATGCCCTCATCACTGCCGAGATTTTTGCTTAGTAAATTCCCGACATGACACTTTGAAGAAAAAACGGCATCTCGGTCAAAATCGGGAGCTTAGTAAATATACCCCACTGTTTCCATTTCATGGCTTCGCTGAACCAAAGAGATCATTTTTGATAGAGAAAGGGGGGTCAGATCTTTTCCAGTATTGGGCTAGAGCTGCTCTCGTAGCAATAAGTATATGACCAATCACATTTGTTATGTCTTTGAACTGACAGAGGAAAATAGTGTAGAAGTGCAATTGCAGGGAGGTGAGGGAGCGAGTTTGAAGTGACTTGCTGGATCAGAGCAAAAACCTTAGCCCACAAGGGTTGAATCACGGTACATGCCCAAAATATATGAATCTGAGTGTCCTCCATCCCACAATTCATCCAGCAGAATTTAGAGGATTCTGGAACAAGGAAGGGAGATTTTTTTGCTGCGCCAATGTGTCTCAATTATCTTAAATAAATTTAAACAAAGCTAATGTCTTAGAGATAAGATCACAAGTGTCAGAAGTGTGCGCGCCTCTATAAGGAGTAGTGTGTTACTCCTATACTGATGAGCTGGAGAAAAAATGGGTGGAAAATAGAAGCGCTCAGCACTTACTGACACTGCGATCCAGGGTTAATTCACAACCAAAGGGTCCAAGGGAATTTTTGATATATTATAAAAAATATTTATTAAAATACAATAAAAATTGCACAATACACCAGATATATGTCTAACATAAAAACCCTTATCCTCACTGAATTTCTGTATCAAGAATTTTCTACACTCACATCAGTTGCAAGTGTGTGTCAACAAAAAATGTCAACTAGATGACTAGCAGCAAATAAATTGTAACAATTGTTGCAGTAAAGTTACCAAGGCTGTTTGTTAGACACTATTGAATGTTCAGTCAAACACAATTACTAGATGTGAAGATTAAATATGAATATTGAATACAATCATAGGCTCTATATTCAAGAGCTGTATTCTGAAACGTCTCAAAGTTCCAGGAGCCGATATAGGTGATAGTGAATGGTTAGATTACCTCTCCGATAGAGCTGAGTGGTCCCGAGCGTCCTCGGGTGAGCCCAGAAAGCCCAGATTGAATTGCAGAGTTGAAAGTGTTAGCCGTGCTGGCCGGGGTCCCGCTATTTAGCCTGTTATCCCTGGGCGTGCACCGCCCGTTGCAGTCTGTAGGGAGAGACAGGTGTGCGGCTGCTATAATGGAAAGCCCGCTGCAGGAATCAAATACTTAGTGGGACGCCTCGATCTCCCTGGACTGGCACCGTCCGTTGGAAATGTAGGGGAGAGAGGCTGCTGGTTATCCACTGACGCTGTACGGAGCTGGGAGTACGGCTGTGTCCTATCCTGGAGCCCGCACTGTTTGCTCCCGTAGATGGTATACCGGAGCCGTGCGGAGAGTCCCAGAAGATGCAATCAGTCAGTGAGGAATAAGGGGGAGGAGTCCTGACGCGTTTCGTCACGTGACCCGTGACTTTTTCAAAGATGACTCCCATAGCTGTGTGCACTCTATTTAAGGTGTTCATAATAAACCACCCGCATGTTTATTCAATTCAATCAGCACAATCAGTAATTTACCTTTTACAAGGCAATCCCTTCAAGACACCTATGGTTGTTTATACACTAATTATAACACTAATTATAACAACGGTTAGGTGGAGACTCTCTCTCTTCATAATTCCTGTTTATAGATACCTATTACAAGGCACTGCATAAGACAGTGTGAGACAATGGCGGAGTTAAAAAATATATATAAATAGAAAAAGAATGTATATATATATGAAAAAATATAATAATGTGCTAACACAATAAAAATAAGAATGGTTACATAGTAATAATTAAAATAATTCGATTTTTTATTATTATTTATTTTTTATTTTTAATATAGCAGCTGTCAACGGAAATCCACTGCATAGATTCAATATGAAATATATTAAATAAAAATACATTGACATAAAAAATGAAAATATAAAAAAAATATATAGATAAAGATAAAAATAAAAATCAAGAATGAAAAGAATCACCAATTAAGACTAAAGTAAATGAGCGTATAGACTGAGGAGACAATAAACACTGAGCCCAAGTGTTTTATGGTGATGGCCCTTTTTAAAGTTCCCATAATTATGATAAATTCAATAATCATGGGTAAACCCATTTTTGGGGAGGGGACTATAAATAGTTGTTCAAACTTCCGCACCTTTGTCATGGGTGGAGGGATCAATAGTCATTAATAATGCTCTGGCGATCCTATAATATGTGATCTGCATAAAGGACAACAGAAATAAGAAGAGACCCAAGGTTTCCTTATATCTTAAGGGAGGTCAAAGAGGACCAATGGCGAAGCAATAAATGTGGGAATGACTGAAATGGAGGGAACAGAGAGAAGAGGGAACAGGGAGGTGCCGATGTTCTATGCACTATGTTATGGATCAATTTCAATATATTCGTTGAGGCCCTCAGGATTGAGGGTCCGCAGCCGATGTATCCAGAAGTTCTCCCTGCGACATAGTCTGCCAAACCTGTCTCCCCCTCTAACTGTGGAGCTGATGATTTCAATACCCATAATTAATTACTAGACCTTTAGGGTCCTGATTATGGGATTGGAAAAAATGCTTTGAGATCCCATGTTTAAGAAAGCCCTTTAGAATGTTACGCCTGTGTTCCAAAAAGCGGACTCTAAGCTTACGTGTGGTCCTCCCTATATATTGGAGGCCACAGGGGCAAACCAACATATAAATGACATACTCACTGTTACAATTGATAAATGATTTAATCACATGTTCCTCTCCCGTGGCAGATGTAAACACATGTGTATTGTTCTGAATATATGAGCATGTTATACAACTACCTAGGCCACATCTAAAGCAGCCATTAGGTTTAGTTGTTAACCAGGCGGATGAAGAATTACAACTCTCACCATCCCCCCGTCTCCTGTCTATGAACAGACTAGGGGCGAGATGTTGTGTGAGGTTCTCTGATTTTTTAAAAATTACAGAGGGGGACTTGCCAATTTCTGGTTTAAGAATTTTATCCATGAGTAATATAGAGAAATTGTCATTCAAAACCTTTTTGATCTTACCGGAGGCACTGTTAAATTTTGAAATGAAATGTGGAGAATCTGCTTTGAAAGATGCATTCTCAACCCTGTAATGGAGAAGTTGTGTCCGATCCAGATTATTCGCCTTTTCCAGTGCAGAGTTAATTAGATCCACGGGATAACCTCTGGTTTTGAGTGCACTTGTGAGCTCAAGTGCTTGTATATTAAAGTCCTCCTGATTGCTACAATTGCGCCGTAGTCGGCGCAATTGTCCCAATGGAATATTCTCCATCCAAGGTTTAAAATGCATACTTTCAAAGTGAAGAAAGTTATAATTGTCCACTTCCTTCCTATAAGTCTTGGTGACTAAGATATCATCCACGATAGAAAGAGCAATATCAAGAAAAGAAATGTGCTTATTATTAACTGTGCATGTGAACTGTAAATTAAATTCATTATCATTAAGCTGGGTAGTGAAGTGTGTGAATTGTGAGTAATCCCCATCAAAAATAAAAAACAGGTCATCTATGTAACGGCCATAGAAGACGAGGTCCGCGCCCAAGTCCCGCCCCCATATGTGCGCGTCTTCAAACGCGCCCATATATAGGTTGGCGAAACTCGGCGCGAACCTCGTCCCCATGGCCGTCCCAAGTATCTGTAGATAATAAATTTTGTTAAAAATAAAATAATTATGAGACAAGATAAAGGAAATTGAGTCTACGATAAATTTACGTAATCTATCTGACATAATGTCAGTACTATTCAATTGATGTTCTATTACTGCTATCCCTTTATTGTGGGGAATATTAGAATATAATGAACTTACATCACATGTGACAAAAAAATATGAGTTCTTCCACTTGATCTTAGCCATAGAGTTTAAAAAAGCAGTGGTATCTCTGATATGTGAACGTAATGAAACAGCATGTGGTTGTAAAAAAAAGTCTACAAAATGTGATAAATTAGCAGTGAGGGACCCAACACCAGAAATGATAGGTCTACCCGGGGGAGTGATCAGTGATTTGTGTATTTTGGGTAAGTGATAGTAAGTGGGTGTGATGGGGTGTGAGGGAATTAAATAACTGGTTTCTTCTTTCGATAAAGCTCCATCGTTAAATGCATCTTGTATCATTGAGGTTAGTGCCGATAAATAGACTTTGGTAGGATTGCCTATTAATTTAACATAAAGATTACTGTCACCTAATTGTCTATCGGCCTCTAAAAGATAGTCTGCTGTGTTCTGAATGACAATACTCCCTCCCTTGTCAGCCGGCTTAATGACAAGGGAGGGATTTCTCATCAATTTCTGTAGTGAGTTTTTTTCTCGAATATGCAAATTCTGTTTGTACTTGGCTATCTTAGCTTCCCTGATACAAATATCATTGAAGTCATCGAGGGTTTTCCTATAGAATATGTCAATTTGTGGACTTCTATATTGCAAAGGAAAAAACTGAGACCTATTTTTAAATCTATTAATTCGTTGATTGGATCTTGCCACACTGTACAATGGTAACGGACATGACAAGGCATCACTCTCTAATTGTAGTGACTCAAGTAATTCAACGGCACCTGCATCTTGATCGTCTAATACAATGGGTGAACCCATTATTTTCATTTTATCTAGTTTTTTGGATGCAAAATATCTTTTTCTTGTCAATGTGCGGATGTATCTATTAAGATCAACGAATAAATTAAAATGGTCCGGGGGTTTAGTAGGGGCAAATTTAAGACCTCGGCTCAAAAGTTTGAGATCATCCGGACTAAGCTCCGTTGAGGATAAATTATAAATAGTGGTATTTTTTAGTATCTCGTGTCTCTCTTTTTTCCTCTGCATTCTGATTCCTCCTCGTTGGCCTCTACGCTTGGGTCTCTTCCTCTCTTGGGGGTGTTTAATCGTATTGAGCTGTATCTGTTCTGGTGGTAATATGGAGACAGAGCTCGTTGCTGTTTTCTCTGCTTCTCTAAAAAAACGGGACTATGGTTTTGTTTCTGTTGTGTTGAATTGACAGCATTATTGTTAGGGTGAAACTTTTGCTTCGGTCTAACCGCCATGACCTCAGCTTGTTGCCCATCATAATCATTTTGAGGTGGCCTATCCCTCTGGTTATTCTGAGGTGCATACCTCTGAAAGGTCCGTGAATTGGACCGATTAGTGTATTGCTGACGCCAGTTAGATCTACTGCGGGGTCTCCCTCTAAGGTTCTGTTTTTTATTATATGTGCGGACCTGGTTATTTGCATAATCAACGGTATCCCGTTCAAATTTCCGATTTTTACCATCAATAATGTCCCTCTCAAACATCTCCAGTCTATGATTTAATTTTTGGTCATTATGTTTATACTGTGGGTGTTCAGAATAAGTTAATAGTAATTTCTTAGTTTCCTCAATTTCCTTAGAGATGGTGGAGATCTTATCATTGCGATAGTTAATCAATAGTCCCATCAAGGCAAATGAGCACCCATCTAAAAGGGCGTCCCATTTGTCCTTTAGAATGGGATCATCAATAAAAGATAATGTTTTAAAAATCCTTAAACCCCTAGGGATTTTATGGCTTTTTACATACTTTTGTAGAGTAACCATATCCCACCAATGGCGTGTCTCAGCCTTTAATAGATCCTCTAGTGTATAGAAGAGAGTATTAAATTCCTTATCTCTATCAATCGAGGTTGGTGAGGAAGCTATGGTTACACCATTATCATTAAGTTCTTCCACATACTGTTGTCTCCTTTTTAGACGCTCAGAAAAACAAGTTAACTCCGCCATTGAATGTTAACAAAAAATAAATAAAAAACACAATTGCAAAATAAGGGATAATTGATAGGTTGACACCGGCAGCTGCAAACCAACACAAAAGCAAGAACAAGGAAGGGAGATTTTTTTGCTGCGCCAATGTGTCTCAATTATCTTAAATAAATTTAAACAAAGCTAATGTCTTAGAGATAAGATCACAAGTGTCAGAAGTGTGCGCGCCTCTATAAGGAGTAGTGTGTTACTCCTATACTGATGAGCTGGAGAAAAAATGGGTGGAAAATAGAAGCGCTCAACACTTACTGACACTGCGATCCAGGGTTAATTCACAACCAAAGGGTCCAAGGGAATTTTTGATATATTATAAAAAATATTTATTAAAATACAATAAAAATTGCACAATACACCAGATATATGTCTAACATAAAAACCCTTATCCTCACTGAATTTCTGTATCAAGAATTTTCTACACTCACATCAGTTGCAAGTGTGTGTCAACAAAAAATGTCAACTAGATGACTAGCAGCAAATAAATTGTAACAATTGTTGCAGTAAAGTTACCAAGGCTGTTTGTTAGACACTATTGAATGTTCAGTCAAACACAATTACTAGATGTGAAGATTAAATATGAATATTGAATACAATCATAGGCTCTATATTCAAGAGCTGTATTCTGAAACGTCTCAAAGTTCCAGGAGCCGATATAGGTGATAGTGAATGGTTAGATTACCTCTCCGATAGAGCTGAGTGGTCCCGAGCGTCCTCGGGTGAGCCCAGAAAGCCCAGATTGAATTGCAGAGTTGAAAGTGTTAGCCGTGCTGGCCGGGGTCCCGCTATTTAGCCTGTTATCCCTGGGCGTGCACCGCCCATTGCAGTCTGTAGGGAGAGACAGGTGTGCGGCTGCTATAATGGAAAGCCCGCTGCAGGAATCAAATACTTAGTGGGACGCCTCGATCTCCCTGGACTGGCACCGTCCGTTGGAAATGTAGGGGAGAGAGGCTGCTGGTTATCCACTGACGCTGTACGGAGCTGGGAGTACGGCTGTGTCCTATCCTGGAGCCCGCACTGTTTGCTCCCGTAGATGGTATACCGGAGCCGTGCGGAGAGTCCCAGAAGATGCAATCAGTCAGTGAGGAATAAGGGGGAGGAGTCCTGACGCGTTTCGTCACGTGACCCATGACTTTTTCAAAGATGACTCCCATAGCTGTGTGCACTCTATTTAAGGTGTTCATAATAAACCACCCGCATGTTTATTCAATTCAATCAGCACAATCAGTAATTTACCTTTTACAAGGCAATCCCTTCAAGACACCTATGGTTGTTTATACACTAATTATAACACTAATTATAACAACGGTTAGGTGGAGACTCTCTCTCTCCATAATTCCTGTTTATAGATACCTATTACAAGGCACTGCATAAGACAGTGTGAGACAATGGCGGAGTTAAAAAATATATATAAATAGAAAAAGAATGTATATATATATGAAAAAATATATAATCGCAGTGTCAGTAAGTGTTGAGCGCTTCTATTTTCCACCCATTTAGAGGATTCTGGCCAGATTTTATGCAATTTAGCTGGAGTGTGGTACAAATGATGTATGAGCTTAAACAGCATTTCAGAATGATATATACATTTGGACATCTTAAAAACATTCGTAAACAGCCCAACCCAATCTTCATCTGTAAGGGAAATGTGGAGGTCCGTCTCCCATTTAGATTGAATTGCTAACTTCTTGTCTTCCAGAGAGGACAAAAGAGTTCTGTACTGCATATAAATACCACTTTTTTTTTTTTTAAATATCTCTATTGGATTTTTTCCATAATAAAGAGCAGAACAATAGAAAGAGTACAGAGTGACTGTATACAAAGTACAAAATATACTAATACGGGTCAGGCAGAACAACAAAACAATTCCAACAATAAGATAGGCAATAACAATCCTGAAAGATGGAATCCATAAACAACCCAAGAGAGAGCTATAGAATATTGTAACCACCAGGCCCGGAGTAAACACAAAATAAATATACACATAATCACTCAATAAAACACATTACAATATTAAGAAAGAATGACAAAAACAAGGAGAAGAGTTAGAAGGGGAGGGGGGGGGGGGGGTCTGTGGTTGTCACTGAGAAATTCACTAAAAGATAAACAGGCACAGAAAATATACAATGGGAATGGAAGAACAATACAGGTTGAGTATCCCATATCCAAATATTCCGAAATACGGAATTTTTTGAGTGAGAGTGAGATAGTGAAATCTTTGTTTTCTGATGGCTCAATGTACACAAACTTTGTTTAATACACAAAGTTATTCAAAATATTGTATTAAATGAGCTTCAGGATGTGTGCATAAGGTGTATATGAAACATAAATGAATTGCGTGAATATACACAAACTTTATTTAATGCACAAAGTTATTAAAATTATTGGCTAAAATGACCTTCAGGCTGTGTGTATAAGGTGTATATGAAACATAAATACATTCTGTGCTTAGACTTGGGTTCCATCACCATGATATCTCATTATGGTATGCAATTATTCCAAAATACGGAAAAATCCGAAATCCAAAATACGGCTGGTCCCAAGCATTTTGGATAAGGGATACTCAACCTGTATTGGCATATTATAAGGAAAGAAGCAAGAAACACATGGAGCCTAAAGGGAAACTATGGGCTAACTGGGAATACAGAGTCTATGGTAGGATTCCCAGCTACCATTTCCTGTAGAAACACAGAGCATTGCGGTCCAAGTCAGAGAGAGTGGGCTGGCGTTCAAGGTATAGTATAGTAGTGAGTAGGGATTTGAGGTTCTCAAGGGAAGGGGAAGTTCGGAATATCCAATGATTTAAGATAATTTTTTTCCCCAGGGTCAATAATACATACAAAAAGAGAGTATAATGGACCTGGGAAGGGGGCAGGCGCCAGGCGGTAATGTTTAGGCCAAGGATTGCTGCTGGGTCCATAGGAAGAAGAATCCAAAAAGTAGACTTAAGATACCACAATACTTTATGGCAAAACCGCTTCACTTTGGCAAAAATGATGCATCAGGAGAGCATTGGCGCTTTGCACTTGGGGCACTGTCCGGTTTCTGAGGAAACCATATGTTTACGCTGCCCAGGCTGAGGCGTATCTACACATTGGCCAGGATGGCACTCGCCAGGGGCACCAGCCGAGGAGGGGTGCCACCCAAAGTGCCACCTGCGGGCAGCGGGTAGATACACTTTGTAGAGGCAGCACCTATGTCCCACTTCCCCTGGCATTTCCTCACCTGCCCAAGAACAACTATGGCAGGTAGCATCGGCAGCCAAGGTAATTGGTGCCGGGGTCCGGCACGGCACCGCATTACAATAAAGAAAACACTGCATAAACTTCAGCTCCCAGCAGCCCTTGCTGCCGGAGCTCACAGAAGCAAGCGCTGCTGGGAGCTGTAGTTTACACAGAGTTTTCTTTATTGTAATGTGGTGCAGTGCCGGACACAGTGGCTTCCTCCTCTTTCCTCTAATAGCGTGTGACACCGGCAAGACAGCAACCTACTTATTGAAACTGGCAATTCCCCTCAGCTGCTTCCATTCTGCCTAGCTCACTGATGCGATTGGTGAACTCTGCTGTAGGACCTGGCTTCTTCTGGGGTTGGTAAGAAGATCTGCCTCTGGATCTCTCTCTCTCTCTCTCTCTCTCTCTCTCTCTCTCTCTCTCTCTCTCGCTAACACCCACTCTCTTGCTCCTCTCTCTCTTGCTACTCTTTCTCTCTATATCCCTGACACCCTTTCTCTTTCTCTCTCTGACACCGTCTATCTTTCTCTCACTCCTCTCTTACTCCTTGATACTCTCTCTCTCTCTCTCTCTCTCTCTCTCTCTCTCTCTCTCTCTCTGTGACACCTTGTATGTCTTTCTCCCACTACCCTCTCTCTCTTGCTAACCTAGCAGTGACAGCAGTGGGGGCAGAGTTAATTTTATTGGTGGGGGCCCCACACCTTAGTTGTCCTGGGGCCACCACTAGCCTCTATCCGGCCCCAACAAGGAGCATCAGTGCTGCAGTTATAGAAGTACAAGGGGCTGCTTTTTATTGTATAATATGCAGCCAAGCTTATCACTATCGGGGCCAGCTTCTGTGTATTAATGGCTTGCCCTGAAATAGATTCACAGCAGTGGTATTTTTCATGGTGGTGGGCTCCTCTCCTGGGATCAGCCACCTTACAGTTTGTTCAGCTCAGCCTATGTGGGATCAGTTAATGACTGATCTGTCCCTCTTCCCCCCCTCCTGCCAAATATCTGACGCGGCCCAGCAATGCATCTTCCTCTACTGGCACTGACACCGCCACTGGTATTGATAGGAAAAAAGGGCAAGTCTCTGCACAATTCAGCAGACACAGGCCATTTACATGCATGTGCATTGGGGGCACTGTCTACCATATAATGTGCTTTGGGGGCACTGTGTGGCATATAATGTGCATTCGGGGCACTGTGTGAGATATAATGTGCATTGGGGGCACTGCATGGCATATAATGTGCAGTGGGAGCACTGTGTAGCATATAATATGCAGTGGGGCCACTGTGTAGCATATAATGTGAATTTGGGGCACGGTTCAGCATATAACGCGAATTGGGGGCATTGTGTGGCATACAATGTACATTTTTTCAGGGGCCTAACATTTGAGTTTCAGCTGGTGACAGTAGTAATAAAAAAAGTATCTTTAACATTTATTTGCACTATGAAAGCCCCAACTATTCACTTATAATTTCCATTCAACAAAAGTGTGAGTATCCACATGGTGTTAATCCGTTATGGATCTTTCATTTATTTTTTCAGTTTATTTCTAAGATCCACCACCTCTACAGCAGTTTATTCAACTCCCCAAGATTTCTGTTGTCAGCCCTGGAGGAACTGGCAGGGGCTTGTATGTTTACACGGTAAATATATACTCTGTGTGTATATATATATGTTCAATAGGGATAAAGTCTCTGCGCCTTCAGTGCTCTGGTGTGGAATATTCCTTAAATGTGCAGTTAATATTATATATGCGTACCAGAAATATGCTCAAAATAAGCCCGTAGTGGTATCTTTAAATGGTCGTCTTCCCTTGTCCTTTTACTCCTTGTACAGACACCCTCAGCGAGGGGTTTTAGGTATAGTCACGTAGGCAGAGAGGGAAGATAAGTGTCAGCAAAAATGCTCTTAATGTTCTAAAGTGACCAGTGACTTATTCGTGCATATGTTGCAAAAATAATTTTTATATAAAGTGCTTTGTGCCTATAGTGTCTCAAAAAACCACTATATTGAAATTGTGATTTCTAATATAATAATCAGAATCACACCCATGTGATGAATTTAAAAAAAAGGAAGGTAAATAACTCACTCCTTTTAAGAATGCTTCTCCCTTAGGGTACTCCTTAGCAATATATAGTACCTTTAAAAAAAGTTTTTTTCCGTCAAGGAAAAAAACAGAAAGAAAAGGGAGCTAATAGTGTGATATAGTTTTTCACAATTTCTCTGATGTCCTAGTGGATGCTGGGTACTCCGTAAGGACCATGGGGAATAGACGGGCTCCGCAGGAGACTGGGCACTCTTAAAAGAAAGATTAGGTACTATATCTGGTGTGCACTGGCTCCTCCCTCTATGCCCCTCCTCCAGACCTTAGTTAGAATCTGTGCCCGGCCAGAGCTGGATGCACTTAGTGGGCTCTCCTGAGTTCACTAGAAAAGAAAATATTTGTTAGGTTTTTTATTTTCAGTGAGATCTGCTGGCAACAGACTCACTGCTACGAGGGACTGAGGGGAGAGAAGCAAACCTACCTGCATGCAGCTAGCTTGTGCTTCTAAGGCTACTGGACACCATTAGCTCCAGAGGGATCGAACACAGGGCCCGACCTCGATCGTCCGTTCCCGGAGCCGCGCCGCCGTCCCCCTTGCAGAGCCAGAAGACGGAAGATAAAGATGAAAATCGGCGGCTGAAGACTCCTGTCTTCATTAAGGTAGCGCACAGCACCGCAGCTGTGCACCATTGCTCTCATAGCACACCACATTCTCCGGTCACTGTTGGGTGCAGGGCGCTGGGAGGGGGGACGCCCTGGGCAGCAATTAGTTTACCTTTTGGCATAAATAGCACATAATACAGTGTATAACACTGTATATGTGCAAAAAACCCCGCCATTAACATTATAAAAAGCGGGAGAAGCCTTCCGCTGATGGGGCGGGGCTATCTTCCTCAGCACAGCCAGCGTCATTTTCTCTTCACTGCTCCGCTGGAAGGACGCTCCCCAGGCTCTCCTCTGCAGTATCCAGTACGACAAGGGTAAAAAAGAGAGGGGGGGCACATAAATTTAGGCGCAATTTGTGTATTAGCAGCTATTGGGAAAAATCACTTAGTATAGTGGTGATCCCTGTGTTATATAGAGGACTTTGTGGGGTCCTGTCCTCAGTCAGAGCATTCCCTGTGTGTGTGCGGTGTGTCGGTACAGCTGTGTCGACATGTTTGATGAGGAGAGCTACGTGGAGGCGGAGCAGGAGCCGATAAGTGTGATGTCGCCCCCTACGGGACCGACACCGGAGTGGATGGATATGTGGAAGGTATTAACCGACAGTGTCAACTCTTTACATAAAAGGTTCGATGACGTAACAGCCTTGGGACAGCCCGCATCTCAGCCCGCGCCTGCCCAGGCGTCTCAGAAGCCATCAGGGGCTCAAAAACGCCCGCTAGCTCAGATGGCAGACACAGATGTCGACACGGAGTCTGACTCCAGTGTAGACGAGGTTGAGACAAATGTACAGTCCACAAGGGCCATCCGATGCATGATTACGGCAATGAAAAATCTGTTGCACATTTCTGACCCAGTTACCACTAAAAAGGGTATTATGTTTGGGGAGAAAAAGCAGCCAGTGACTTTTACCCCATCTGATGAATTAAATGAATTGTGTGAGGAAGCGTGGTGTTCCCCTGATAAGAAACTAGTGGTTTCTAAGAGGTTACTGATGGCGTACCCTTTCCCGCCAACGGATAGGTTGCGCTGGGAGACATTTCCTAGGGTGGACAAGGCGCTCACACGATTATCAAAAAGGGTGACACTGCCGTCTCAGGATACGGCCGCCCTAAAGGAGCCTGCGGATAGAAAGCAGGAGGCTATCCTGAAGTCTGTATATACACACTCAGGTACTATACTGAGACCTGCTATTGCTTCAGCATGGATGTGTAGTGCTGCAGCAGCATGGTCTGATACCCTGTCAGACAACATTGATACCCTCGACAGGGATGCTATTTTGCTAACCATAGAGCATATAAAGGACGTTGTCTTGTATATGAGGGATGCACAGAGGGACATTTGCCGGCTGGCATCTAGAATTAATGCAATGTCCATTTCTGCCAGGAGAGTATTATGGACTCGGCAGTGGACAGGTGATGCTGATTCTAAAAGACACATGGAGGTTTTGCCTTATAAGGGTGAGGAATTGTTTGGGGACGGTGTCTCGGACCTCGTATCCACAGCAACAGCTGGGAAGTCGACTTTTTTACCTCAGGTTCCCTCACAGCCTAAGAAAGCACCGTATTATCAAGTACAGTCCTTTCGGCCTCAGAAAGGCAAGCGAGTCAGAGGCGCATCCTTTCTGCCCAGAGGCAGGGGTAGAGGAAAAAAGCTGCACCAGACAGCCAGTTCCCAGGAACAAAAATCCTCCCCTGCTTCCACTAAGTCCACCGCATGACGCTGGGGCTCCACAGGTGGAGCCAGGTGTGGTGGGGGCGCGTCTCCGGAACTTCAGCGACCAGTGGGTTCGCTCACAGGTGGATCTCTGGGTTCTACAAGTGGTATCTCAGGGATACAAGCTGGAGTTCGAGGCGACTCCCCCTCGCCGTTACCTCAAATCAGCATTGCCAGCGGCTCCCAGGGAAAGGGAGGTAGTGCTGGCGGCTATTCACAAGCTGTACCTTCAGCAGGTGATAATCAAGGTTCCCCTCCTTCAACAGGGACGGGGTTACTATTCCACAATGTTTGTGGTACCGAAACCAGACGGTTCGGTGAGACCCATTCTAAATTTAAAATCCTTGAACACTTATGTAAGGAAGTTCAAGTTCAAAATGGAATCGCTCAGGGTGGTTATTGCAAGCCTGGAAGAGGGGGTTTTTATGGTGTCGCTGGACATCAAGGACGCTTATCTGCATGTCCCCATTTACCCACCTCACCAGGAGTACCTCAGGTTTGTGGTACAGGACTGTCATTACCAATTCCAGACGTTGCCGTTTGGTCTGTCCACGGCACCGAGGGTATTTACCAAGGTAATGGCCGAAATGATGAAACTCCTTCGGAAGAAGGGAGTTATAAATATCCCGTACTTGGACGATCTCCTTATAAAGGCGAGGTCCAGAGAGCAGTTGTTAGTCAGCGTAGCACTTTCTCGGGAAGTGTTGCAACAGCACGGCTGGATTCTGAATATCCCAAAGTTGCAGCTGATTCCTGCGACGCATCTGCTCTTCCTGGGCATGATTCTGGACACAGAACAGAAGAAGGTGTTTCTCCCGGTGGAGAAGGCCCAGGAATTGTCATCTCTGGTCAGGGACCTCCTGAAACCAAAACAGGTGTCGGTGCATCACTGCACGCGAGTCCTGGGAAAGATGGTGGCTTCTTACGAAGCAATTCCCTTCGGCAGGTTCCATGCAAGGATCTTTCAGTGGGATCTGTTAGACAAATGGTCCGGATCGCATCTTCAGATGCATCGGTTGATCACCCTGTCCCCAAGGGCCAGGGTGTCTCTGCTGTGGTGGCTGCAGAGTGCTCATCTTCTCGAGGGCCGCAGATTCGGCATACAGGACTGGGTCCTGGTGACCACGGACGCAAGCCTCCGAGGATGGGGGGCAGTCACTCAGGGAAGGTACTTCCAAGGACAGTGGTCAAGTCAGGAGACTTCCCTACACATAAATATCCTGGAACTAAGGGCCATTTACAACGCCCTGAGTCAAGCAGAGCCCCTGCTTCAAAACCAACCAGTGCTGATTCAATCAGACAACATCCCGGCGGTCGCCCATGTAAACCGCCAGGGCGGCACAAGAAGCAGGATGGCGATGGCAGAAGCCACAAGGATTCTCCGATGGGCGGAAAATCACGTGCTAGCACTGTCAGCAGTGTTCATTCCGGGAGTGGACAACTGGGAAGCAGACTTCCTCAGCAGGCACGACCTCCACCCGGGAGAGTGGGGACTTCATCCAGAAGTCTTCACGCAGATTGTAAAACGTTGGGAACGGCCACAGGTGGACATGATGGCGTCCCGCCTCAACAAAAAGCTAAAAAAAAAATATTGCGCTAGGTCAAGAGACCCTCAGGCAATAGCTGTGGACGCACTAGTGACACCGTGGGTGTACCAGTCGGTTTATGTGTTCCCTCCTCTTCCTCTCATACCCAAGGTACTGAGGATAGTAAGAAAGAGAGGAGTAAGAACTATACTCATTGTTCCGGATGGGCCAAGTAGAACTTGGTACCCAGAACTACAAGAAATGATCTCAGAGGAACCATGGCCTCTGCCTCTCAGACAGGACCTGTTACAGCAGGGGCCCTGTCTGTTCCAAGACTTACCGCGGCTGCGTTTGATGGTATGGCGGTTGAACGCCGAATCCTAACGGAAAAGGGCATTCCAGATGAAGTGATTCCTACGCTGATAAAGGCTAGGAAAGATGTGACAGCACAACATTATCACCGTATATGGCGAAAATATGTTGCTTGGTGTGAGGCCAGGAAGGCCCCTACGGAGGAATTCCAGCTGGGTCGATTCCTGCACTTCCTACAGTCGGGAGTGACTATGGGCCTAAAATTAGGATCCATAAAGGTCCAGATTTCGGCCCTATCTATTTTCTTTCAAAAAGAACTGGCTTCACTGCCTGAAATTCAGACGTTTGTTAAGGGAGTGCTGCATATTCAGCCCCCTTTTGTGCCTCCAGTGGCACCTTGGGATCTTAACGTTGTGTTGGATTTCCTGAAATCCCACTGGTTTGAGCCACTTAAGACCATGGAACTAAAATATCTCACGTGGAAAGTGGTCATGCTATTGGCTTCGGCTAGGCGTGTGTCAGAATTGGTGGCTTTGTCGTGTAAAAGCCCTTATCTGATCTTCCATATGGACAGGGCAGAATTGAGGACTCGTCCCCAATTTCTCCCTAAGGTGGTATCAGCGTTTCATTTGAACCAACCTATTGTGGTTCCTGCGGCTACTCGGGACTTGGAGGACTCCAAGTTACTAGATGTAGTCAGGGCTTTGAAAATCTATGTAGCCAGGACGGCTGGAGTCAGGAAGACTGACTCGCTGTTTATCCTGCATGCGCCCAACAAGCTGGGTGCTCCTGCTTCAAAGCAAACTATTGCGCGCTGGATCTGTAACACGATTCAGCAAGCTCATTCTGCGGCAGGATTGCCGCATCCTAAATCAGTAAAAGCCCATTCCACGAGGAAGGTGGGCTCTTCTTGGGCGGCTGCCCGAGGGGTCTCGGCTTTACAACTTTGCCGAGCTGCTACTTGGTCGGGTTCAAACACATTTGCTAAATTCTACAAGTTTGATACCCTGGCTGAGGAGGACCTTGCCTTTGCTCATTCGGTGCTGCAGAGTCGTCCGCACTCTCCCGCCCGTTTGGGTGCTTTGGTATAATCCCCATGGTCCTTACGGAGTACCCAGCATCCACTAGGACGTCAGAGAAAATAAGAATTTACTCACCGGTAATTCTATTTCTCGTAGTCCGTAGTGGATGCTGGGAGCCCGTCCCAAAGTGCGGACTCTCTGCAATACATGTATATAGTTATTGCTTAACTAAAGGGTTATTGTTTTGAGCCATCTGTTGACTGAGGCTCAGTTGTTATTCATACTGTTGACTGGGTATAGTTATCACAAGTTGTACAGTGTGATTGGTGTGGCTGGTATGAGTCTTACCCTGGATTCCAAATCCTTTCCTAGTTATGTCAGCTCTTCCGGGCACAGTTTCCTTAACTGAGGTCTGGAGGAGGGGCATAGAGGGAGGAGCCAGTGCACACCAGATATAGTGCCTAATCTTTCTTTTAAGAGTGCCCAGTCTCCTGCGGAGCCCGTATATTCCCCATGGTCCTTACGGAGTACCCAGCATCCACTACGGACTACGAGAAATAGAATTACCGGTGAGTAAATTCTTATTTTTAATGTCATGGCCGAGATGATGAAATGCCATCAACGTCGTCTGCCAAGGCCGATGCCCAATATCATAGTAGAGAGTATGTAAAATCCAAAAAACAAAAGTTCAGTAAAATGATCCAAAAATCAAAATTGAAAGCGTCTGATGAGAAGCGTAAACTTGCCAATATGCCATTTACGACACAGAGTGGCAAGGAACGGCTGAGTCTCTGGCCTATGTTCATGGCTAGTGGTTCAGATTCACATGAGGATGGAAGCACTCATCCTCTCGCTAGAAAAATGAAAAGACTTAAGCTGGCAAAAGCACAGCAAAGAACTGTGCGTTCTTCTAAATCACAAATCCCCAAGGAGAGTCCAATTGTGTCGGTTGCGATGCCTGACCTTCCCAACACTGGACGGGAAGAGCTTGCGCCTTCCACCATTTGCACGCCCCCTGCAAGTGCTGGAAGGAGCACCCGCAGTCCAGTTCCTGATAGTCAAATTGAAGATGTCACTGTTGAAGTACACCAGGATGAGGATATGGGTGTTGCTGGCGCTGGGGAGGAAATTGACAAGGAGGATTCTGATGGTGAGGTGGTTTGTTTAAGTCAGGCACCCGGGGAGACACCTGTTGTCCATGGGACGAATATGGCCATTGACATGCCTGGTCAAAATACAAAAAAAATCAGCTCTTCGGTGTGGAATTATTTCAACACAAATGCGGACAACAGGTGTCAAGCCGTGTGTTGCCTTTGTCAAGCTGTAATAAGTAGGGGTAAGGACGTTAACCACCTAGGAACATCCTCCCTTATACGTCACCTGGACCGCATTCATCAGAAGTCAGTGACAAGTTCAAAAACTTTGGATGACAGCCGAAGCAGTCCACTGACCACTAAATCCCTTCCTCTTGTAACCAAGCTCCTGCAAACCACACCACCAACTCCCTCAGTGTCAATTTCCACCTTACACAGGAAAGCCAATAGTCCTGCAGGCCATGTCACTGGCAAGTATGACGAGTCCTCTCCTGCCTGGGATTCCTCCGATGCTTCCTTGAGTGTAACGCCTACTGCTGCTGGCGCTGCTGTTGTTGCTGCTGGGAGTCGATCGTCATCCCAGAGGGGAAGTCGGAATACCACTTGTACTACTTCCCGTAAGCAATTGACTGTCCAACAGTCCTTTGCGAGGAAGATGAAATATCACAGCAGTCATCCTGCTGCAAAGCGGATAACTCAGGCCTTGGCAGCCTGGGCGGTGAGAAACGTGGTTCCGGTATCCACCGTTAATTCAGAGGCAACTAGAGACTTGATTGAGGTACTGTGTCCCCGGTACCAAATACTATCTAGGTTCCATTTCTCTAGGCAGGCGATACCGAAAATGTACACAGACCTCAGAAAAAGAGTCACCAGTGTCCTAAAAAATGCAGTTGTACCCAATGTCCACTTAACCACGGACATGTGGACAAGTGGAGCAGGGCAGACTCAGGACTATATGACTGTGACAGCCCACTGGGTAGATGTATTGCCTCCCGCAGCAAGAACAGCAGCGGCGGCACCAGTAGCAGCATCTCGCAAACGCCAACTCGTTCCTAGGCAGGCTACGCTTTGTATCACCGCTTTCCAGAAGAGGCACACAGCTGACAACCTCTTACGGAAACTGAGGAACATCATCGCAGAATGGCTTACCCCAATTGGACTCTCCTGGGGATTTGTGACATCAGACAAGGCCAGCAATATTGTGCGTGCATTACATCTGGGCAAATTCCAGCACGTCCCATGTTTTGCACATACATTGAATTTGGTGGTGCAGAATTATTTAAAAAACGACAGGGGCGTGCAAGAGATGCTGTCAGTGGCACGAAGAATTGCGGGCCACTTTCGGCATTCAGCCACCGCGTACCGAAGACAGGAGCACCACCAAACATTCCTGAACCTGCCCTGCCATCATCTGAAGCAAGAGGTGGTAACGAGGTGGAATTCAACCCTCTATATGCTTCAGAGGATGGAGGAGCAGCAAAAGGCCATTCAAGCCTATAAATCTGCCCACGATATAGGCAAAGGAGGGGGAATGCACCTGACTCAAGCGCAGTGGAGAATGATTTCAACGTTGTGCAAGGTTCTGCAACCCTTTGAACTTGCCACACGTGAAGTCAGTTCAGACACTGCCAGCCTGAGTCAGGTCATTCCCCTCATCAGGCTTTTGCAGAAGAAGCTGGAGACATTGAAGGAGGAGCTAAAACGGAGCGATTCCGCTAGGCTTGTGGGACTTGTGGATGGAGCCCTTAATTCGCTTAACCAGGATTCACGGGTGGTCAATCTGTTGAAATCAGAGCACTACATTTTGGCCACCGTGCTCGATCCTAGATTTAAAACCTACGTTGTATCTCTCTTTCCGGCAGACACAAGTCTGCAGAGGTTCAAAGACCTGCTGGTGAGAAAATTGTCAAGTCAAGCGGAACGTGACCCGTCAACAGCTGCTCCTTCACATTCTCCCGCAACTGGGGATGCGAGGAAAAGGCTAAGAATTCCGAGCCCACCCGCTGGCGGTGATGCAGGGCAGTCTGGAGCGAGTGCTGACATCTGGTCCAGACTGAAGGACCTGCCAACGATTGCTGACATGTCGTCTACTGTCACTGCATATGATTCTGTCACCATTGAAAGAATGGTGGAGGATTATATGAGTGACCGCATCCAAGTAGGCACGTCAGACAGTCCGTACGTATACTGGCAGGAAAAAGAGACAATTTGGAGGCCCTTGCACAAACTGGCTTTATTCTACCTAAGTTGCCCTCCCTCCAGTGTGTACTCCGAAAGAGTGTTTAGTGCAGCTGCTCACCTTGTCAGCAATCGGCGTACGAGGTTACTTCCAGAAAATGTGGAGAAGATGATGTTCATCAAAATGAATTATAATCAATTCCTCCGTGGAGACATTCACCAGCAATTGCCTCCAGAAAGTACACAGGGACCTGAGATGGTGGATTCCAGTGGGGACGAATTAATAATCTGTGAGGAGGGGGATGTACACAGTGAAAGGGGTGAGGATTTGGAGGATGATGATGAGGTGGACATCTTGCCTCTGTAGAGCCAGTTTGTGCAAGGAGAGATTGATTGCTTCTTTTTTGGTGGGGGCCCAAACCAACCAGTCATTTCAGTCACAGTCGTGTGGCAGACCCTGTCGCTGAAATGATGGGTTCGTTAAAGTGTGCATGTCCTGTTTATACAACATAAGGGTGGGTGGGAGGGCCCAAGGACAATTCCATCTTGCACCTCTTTTTTCTTTCATTTTTCTTTGCATCATGTGCTGTTTGGGGACAATTTTTTTGAAGTGCCATCCTGCCTGACACTGCAGTGCCACTCCTAGATGGGCCAGGTGTTTGTGTCGGCCACTTGTGTCGCTTAGCTTAGTCACACAGCGACCTTGGTGCGCCTCTTTTTTCTTTGCATCATGTGCTGTTTGGGGACAATTTTTTTGAAGTGCCATCCTGCCTGACACTGCAGTGCCACTCCTAGATGGGCCAGGTGTTTGTGTCGGCCACTTGTGTCGCTTAGCTTAGTCACACAGCGACCTTGGTGCGCCTCTTTTTTTCTTTGCATCATGTGCTGTTTGGGGACAATTTTTTTGAAGTGCTATCCTGCCTGACACTGCAGTGCCACTCCTAGATGGGCCAGGTGTTTGTGTCGGCCACTTGTGTCGCTTAGCTTAGCCATCCAGCGACCTCGGTGCAAATTTTAGGACTAAAAATAATATTGTGAGGTGTGAGGTGTTCAGAATAAACTGAAAATGAGTGGAAATGATGGTTATTGAGGTTAATAATACTATGGAATCAAAATGACCCCCAAATTCTATGATTTAAGCTGTTTTTGAGGGTTTTTTGTAAAAAAACACCCGAATCCAAAACACACCCGAATCCGACAAAAAATTTTCAGGGAGGTTTTGTCAAAACGCGTCCGAATCCAAAACACGGCCGCGGAACCGAATCCAAAACCAAAACACAAAACCCGAAAAATGTCCGGTGCACATCACTACTTAGGATGCATACACACAAATGTGTCCGTATCCGTGTAACTTTAGACAGTGGAGGTCATTCCGAGTTGTTCGCTCGCAAGGCGATTTTAGCAGAGTTGCTCACGCTAAGCCGCCGCCTACTGGGAGTGAATCTTAGCATCTTAAAATTGCAAACGAAGTAATCGCAATATTGCGATTACACACCTCGTAGCAGTTTCTGAGTAGCTTCAGACTTACTCGGCATCTGTGAACAGTTCAGTGCTTGTCGTCCCTGGTTTGACGTCACAAACACACCCAGCGTTCGCCCAGACACTCCTCCGTTTCTCCGGCCACTCCTGCGTTTTTTCCGGAAACGGTAGCGTTTTTTCCCACACGCCCATAAAACGGCCTGTTTCCGCCCAGTAACACCCATTTCCTGTCAATCACATTACGATCGCCAGACCGATGAAAAAGCCGTGAGTAAAATTACTAAGTGCATAGCAAATTTACTTGGCGCAGTCGCAGTGTGGACATTGCGCATGCGCATTAAGCGGAAAATCGCTGCGATGCGAAGATTTTTACCGAGCGAACAACTCGGAATGAGGGCCAGTGTACTGGGTTCGCTGTCAGCAGCACTAAATGCTGGGATATTTGTGAGTAGCAGTTTCCACAACGCTACATGTGCCTTAAGCCATCTCACTGTGTGGAGAGCTAGGGATTGAATACACACCTCGTAATAAGGGCAGTGTTGTATTTTATTAACACTTGCCCACTACGTTTATACCACTATATTTAATATGAATTACACATGACATAAGTAATAGTTTCACAGTATTAGCAGGAGCATCTACAGGGCTGCCAGCGCCTCACTCCAATGCGCATTTCGCCCGTAGCTTAATCATGGAGCCGACCCGAAGGACGAGTCCGCCATGTTTATATAGGGGTGTATGTCCGTTCAATATTGTGCCAACCAATCAGAGCGAGTCTGGATCTAAGCACGGCCATTCGTCAGAAAATAGCTGCTCATCAAGTGACCGAACAGGGCGGAGTAATCAAACTCATATCCTCCCCGTTCCGTGTCTAATGATACCCGTAGTATGTCAGCAGTAACAGCTGACATCACAATGGCCCTATTGCTGGGCTACACAGCAGTAACTATTGACATCACAAAGACCATATTGCTTGGCTACCCAGCAATAACTGCTGACATCACAAAGTTCCTATTACTGGGCTACCCAGCAGTAACAGCTGACAACACAAAAGACCAACTACTGGGTTACCCAGCAGCAGTGGTAGCAACAGGGTCAGTGACACCTGGTGCAGCAAAGAAACCCCCTCACACGCTGAAGGTATGTTGGCGTCTAAAAAGGGTACGTGACTATGCAGGCCCTCAATGACATCACTAAGGGGGCATGGCTTGCCAGGGAAAGCCCCCCCCCCCCCAATAACCTCACTCTGGAGGCGTGCAAACTGCCCCCTTTGGAGACTCTTACAGTACTGCCATTCCTTCTCATTGATGGGAGTGAGCACTACAGGATAATGTCACAATGCAGCACCCGGTACCTGTCACTGCAGAGGAGTTGGCATTTAGGTGTCACCCCTTGGAATGGTGACACCCAGGTGTGGCCTGTACCCAACTTGTGATGCCACTGCCTAGGAGTAACTGCTGAGATCTAAAAAGTTTTATTCCTGGGCTACCTACCCAGCAGAAATTCTCTACTGTTAAGCTACTTCTTTATATATATATATATATATATATATATATACTTATTAACAATGTCAGACAAAAATTAAAGACATCCATCAATATAGTATAATTATGCAGAGTATAAGACAATCGCAATCCAAAATGAGTATACAATTAAGAGAGGTTTTAACAACCGCCTGCATGAAAACAGAGGGACAATATAGTCCACATAGCATACCCAATGGACATTGGGCCTAATTCAGACCTGATCGTAGATGTGCTAATTTAAGCACATCTATGATCAGTCACACTGACATTTGGGGGGAAGCCCAGCACAGGGCTAGTCCACCAGGCCTGTCCGTCGCCGCCTCGTTGCACAAGTAAAAAAGCATCGCACAGCGGCAATGCTTTTGTACTTGAAAAGTAGCTCCCCACCAGAGCAGCTCCTGCACGCTGGCAGGGAGCTACCCATCGATGTGAGGGTCGCAGCGGCTGCTTGTTATGTCACGCGGCCGCCACGGGCCGCCCCCCTCATGGTCCGGGCCCTATAGCTTGGCTACCCAGCAGTAATAGCTGACATCACAAAGACCCTATTGCTGGGCTACCCAGCAGTAACAGTTGACATCACAAAGACCCTATTGCTGGGCTACCCAGAAGTAGCTGCTGACATCACAATGGCCCTATTGTTTGGCCACGCAGCAGTAACTGCTGATATCACAATGGTCCTATTTCTGGGCTACCCAGCAGTAACTGCTGACATCACAATGGCTCTATCGCTGGGTTAACCTGCAGTAACTGCTGACATCACAATGGCTCTATCGCTGGGTTAACCTGCAGTAACTGCTGACATCACAATGGCCCTATTGCTGGGCTACCCAGCAGTAACAGCTAACATCACAAAGGCCCTATTGCTTGGCTACCCAGCAGTAACTGCTGACATCACAATGGCCCTATTGCTGGGCTACCCAGAAGTAGCTGCTGACATCACAATGGCCCTATTGTTTGGCCACGCAGCAGTAACTGCTGATATCACAATGGTCCTATTTCTGGGCTACCCAGCAGTAACTGCTGACATCACAATGGCTCTATCGCTGGGTTAACCTGCAGTAACTGCTGACATCACAATGGCCCTATTGCTGGGCTACCCAGCAGTAACAGCTAACATCACAAAGGCCCTATTGCTTGGCTACCCAGAAGTAACTGCTGACATCACAATGGTCCTATTGCGGGGCTACACAGCAGTAACAGCTGACATCACAAAGGCCCTATTGCTTGCCTACCCAGCAGTAACTGCTGACATCACAATGGCCCTATTTCTGGGCTACCCAGCAGTAACTGCTGACATCACAATGGCCCTATTGCTGGGCTACCCAGCAATAACTGCTGACATCACAAAGTTACTATTACTGGGCTACCCAGCAGTAGCAGCTGACAACACAAAAGACCAACTACTGGGCTACCCAGCAGCAGTGGTAGCAACAGGGTCAGTGACACCTGGTGCATCAAAGAAACCCCCTCACACGCCGAAGGCATATTTGCGTCTGAAAAGGGTACGTGGCTACGAAGGCCCTCGATGACATCACTAAGGGGGCATGGCTTGGAGGAAGACTGTGCAGACTGCCCCTTTGGAGACTCTTACAGTACTGCCACTCCTTCTCAGTGATGGGAGTGAGTGCTATAGGATAATGTCACGCTGCAGCACCCGGTTCCTGTCACTGCAGAGAAGTCGGCATTTTGGTGTCACCCCTTGGAATGGTGACACCCACGTGTGGCCTGCACCCACCTTGTGATGCCACTGCTTAGGAGTAACTGCTGAGATCTAAAAAGTCTTATTCCTGGGCTACCCGGCAGTAACTGCTGACATCACAAATTCTCTACTGTTAAGCTACTTCTTTTTTTTTTATATATATTAACAATTTCAGACAAAAATTAAAGACATCCATCAATATAGCATAATTATGCAGAGTATAAGACAATCGCAATCCGAAAGGAGTATACAATAAAAGAGGTTTGACAACCGTCTGCATGAAAACAGAGGGACAACATAGTCCACATAACATACACAATGGACATTGGGCCTAATTCAAACCTGATCATAGATGTGCTAAATTTAGCACATCTACAATCAGTTACACTGACATTCGAGGGAACGCCCAGTACAGGGATAGTCCACCCTGCATGTTAGTCCCCGCGTCGTCGCACAAGTATAAAAGCATCGCACAGCGGCAATGCTTTTGTACTTGAAAAGTAGCTCCCCACCAGCGCAGGTCCTGCGCGCTGGCAGGGAGCTACCCTTCGCTGTGAGGGACGCAGCGGCTGCATGTGGCATCACGTGGACGCCGAAGCCCGCACCCTCAACGGTCCGGGCAAGCCTGCGTTGCCCGGACCGAGCCCCTTAAATGGCAGACAAACGCTGCCAGCCCACCCCCTCCTGCCCAGCGACCGCCTCTGCCTGTCAATCAGGCAGAGGCGATCGCAGGGCCGAGACAGTCGTCAGCTGTCTAGCATGCGCTGGTGCACTGTGGCGCCGGCGCATGCGCAGTTCGGACCTGATCGGCTGCTGTGCGAAAACTGCTGACATCACATTGGCACTGTTGCTGGTCTACCCAGCAGTACCTGCTGACATCACAATGGCCCTGTTGCTGGTCTACCCAGCAGTAACTGCTGACATGAGATTTACCACAAGAATACGGATACTTTATTGCACTATAGCAGTTGCCATCCACCCCCTCTGAAGAGAGCTCTTCCGAAAACACAAATACTTAGGGCAGCTAGAATTACGAGTGACACCAACACATTGAAACCAGTTTTAGATCATGTTCAAGAGAAATTTGCCCATAGGGGATATCCTATCCCGCTTCTAGAAGAATCTAAACAACAGGTTTTGAACACCCCTAGAAAGGAGCTTTTGAGGTCTGAAACCCCTAGGTAGAAATTGGATAAGATTCCACTGATATCTGAATATACGTTGGCCAGTCAGATTTTACCATGGGCAACGAAAGCCCTGTGGCCAATAGTCACCGGGGACAGTGAATTACCAATTTTTAAGAGTAAACAACTCATGCCATGCTATAAAAGAGGAAGAAACCTCAGGGACCTATTGGTTAAATCTAATATAGAATATACCCCTAACCCACATAACACATCCTTTCTGGTTCAAAAAAAGAAAATGGGGTGTTACAGGTGCATTTCTTGCACTACGTGCAATTATCTAGAACCAGGATCATTTTTTAAACATCCCCACACTGGACATAAATTTAAAATAAATCATGTGTTAACTTGTACATCCCAATATGTAATGTACATTATTATTTGCCCATGCTGGCTGTATTATGTAGGACAAACTACACGTACATTTAGGGAAAGAATGGCCCTGCACCGGTCGGCCATAAAATCTGCACTGGAAGATAAGGACTGTGACCAACCGGTGGCACGCCATTTCAAAAAAGCTCACCACCCACTGACCACTTTGAAATACAAGATAATCGATCATGTCCCCCTTGATGCTCGAGCCAGTGTGAGTCCAAGTGGATTCACATTTTGGATACAATATCACCAAGGGGACTCAATTAAAAGATTTCATGGAGTATCTTTGTATAGATTGACTTTTCATTTATGATCCTAGGGGTATGCTTAGTCTCATATACTAAATTGTCTCACCACTGCTGTTCAACCCTTTTACACTTTGGATGTGACACTTATACCCCTTTTCCACCTACGTACCGTGTCCGATCCGGGATGTTTAACACGGCTACAACCCGTGTCGGCTCCCCCGTTTCCACTACACTTCGACACGGGTTATTCCCGTGTCTGATCTGTTTCCACCTAACCCGGGTAAGCTCTGTAAAAGCCTATTGCTGTCATTACAAATGGACTTTTTACTGTCTCATCAAGATGATGTCATCAAAAGGACCAAAACAGAGGGGTGGGGCCTGCTCACAGCATTGCAGCAATGGACGCCGGTGCAGTAGCTGTGTCTAGCATGGAGTCGCAGACTGTTTGCAGTTTACTGCTGCTTTCTGCTACAGACAGCTTGATGCAGCTTTTCACCTTGTGCTACCTACTGCAGAGCTGGAGAAGGAGAGCTTAATTCTTTGCAGAGAGGGCTACCTATCGAAGCAAATATTTGAAAAGGAGGAGAGCGCGTATATCATCCACTGTTGTTATTTCTCTCATAACAATGAACTCTACACCAAGCCGAAGAATGTGGATGAGAGATCGCAGACATGGGGAAGCATTCATGCAGACTATTCTAGCATATCAGGAGGAGCAGTGGATGGCAAACTTCAGGATGTCTCGCGCTACATTCGAGTATGTTTTGGAACTACTGTCCCCCGCAATAACCATGCAGACCACCAGGTTCCGTAAGCCCATTGAGCCAGCCAGGAGATTAGCGATTGCTCTCTGGTGGTATGCTACCCCTGGAGAGTATCGCACAGTTTCCAGTTTATTTGGAGTAGGGATTGGCACGGTCTGCAAGATTGTCTACCAGGTCACGCGGGCATTGCTGGATACCATGTACCATCACTTTATTTCCTTGCCACAAGGACAGCGGCTAGATGAGACTATAAAAGGGTTTAAGAAGCGTGGCTACCCACAGTGTGCTGGTGCCATAGATGGGACCCACATCCCCATCATCGCCCCCCGTGACAACCCAGCAGACTATTATAATCGTAAGGGTTGGCATTCCATTGTTCTGCAAGCGGTAGTGGACCACAAATACTGGTAAGCACTGTTTCACTAATGTGTTTGAAATAGGCTTGGCCTGTTTTATGATAATGCATAAGCCTTTATTTTTAGTTTCACAGATGTCTTCATAGGGTGGCCCGGACGGTCACATGATGCAAGGGTTCTCGCCAACTCCGATCTTTACAGTATTGCTGAGGACAAGCTTGGTGGATGGCTTTTCCCTCGAGAGGTAAGATTATTTACTACTTAAACTGAAATGTTTGCCCATAAACCAATAGTCAAGTTTTACCCCTGTAATAATATTAATGTTTTATTAACAGAAATCGGTGATCGTACATGGTGTGGACATCCCGGTCCATCTCATTGGTGATGCAGCATACCCATTACAGCGCTGGCTAATGAAGGGCTACACCCAGCATGTTCACTTATCCCCCGAACAGACATCATATACCCTGCCTCAATGCCTGCATGTGCCCAGCGTAGTGTTGTTTGCTGCTGCGGTGCCTGCATGTGCCCAGCGTGTCTCCCAGGGATGACATCATCTTCCAGTGCCCCAGAAGCAGCCAATCAGCGTCTCAGAGCGTTACTCGGGTCTGAAAACACGTGTAATGACCGTTTCCACTGCACCGCTATCCGTGTCATTACCGTGTTCTACCCAGGTAAATAGCCGGGTTGGATTCCCGGGTCACTCAACCCGTGTTGACCCGTTTCCACCTACTAAAAATCTGTGTCGATGCGCGCCCCCGTGCAAAAACACGGGTAAAAACAGCTAGTGGAAAAGGGGTATTATTTTCTAGACATTGCCATGATATATGTTTGGGTTTAAAGATAAACTGGTAAAAGTTCACCTTTCCATATGTGAAATGGGTAGAGCCAAAACACAATATGGATTTCTGACCTGGGCAAGATGTAGGTCCGGTTTGTACATTGAACATATTAATAAGTATATAATAGACCATTTGGAAATGCGCTAGTAGTAGGCATACATCTATAAGTACATATCCATAATTATTATAACTCTGGTATGTCTTTTTTGGTTTTTAGTTTATTAATGTGCGTTTGTGCATCACAGTTTTTTTCACTCATTTTTAAAAAGTTTTTTTACACGTTTGTATATGCACGGTTTTAATATATATTATGTCTGTTTTTAATATATATTATGTTTTGATTTCACTAGAAATGTCTATTGATATGCACACCATTGTGATGGCTACAGGGGGCACACGCAGACCCCCAGGAGGCATTAGGAGAGCCGCGGCGGTTGCTATGGATGCTTAGTTACCGGCCAGACGGGCGCCAGGCTGACGTCATTCCAGATGTTCGGCACCCTTGCCGAGCGGGAGGGAGCGGTGGATGCCAGCACCTGGAGACGCACACATCTTATAAAGGTTTGACAGTGACAACTGTTTCTATTGCTTTGTATACACGTTTTGCACATCTGTAAATGTGCAGATGAAAAGGTCTGTGGGCCTTGAAACGTTGACGACTGATATGAATAACTACTAAAGAATTCACTTTTCTACCTCAAACTTTGGAGTGCCGCCCTCTTTCTTCTTTGTAAGAACCAAGCAGCTATCTATTGCATATGGGAGAGCACCCTAACATCACCACATCATCTGGAAGATATAGATATAGATATGTCAGGTTTCTGATTTTGTCTGTCGCCGGAGGGGGCACTAGTGGGTCAGTGTTGGAATGACGTATGAGACGTGGAGGTTGCATAAAGAGTCCTGCGCACATGCGCTGATGTTTATTAAACATAAAAGTCACAGAGAAATGATATAGCAGTGGATGATAACTTAGAACCGGCAGTAACAGATGAAATAATAAGCAGTAACTGAATCCAAGGTAATAATCAAAAGTCTCTGGCAACACAAATATAGAAGATAACTTGATGACTGAATGCAAATGGTTTCAAGCAAAACAAAGTCTCTGATAACACAAATGAGGAATGAAGATAACCTGATAACTGAATGCAAACGGGTTTGAAACATATAAGGTCACTGGTAACTGTGATTGATGCAAACAGAACTTCGGTATTTGTAAGAAGCACACAGTCTCTGTAACATAAAAGTTCTTTTAGCCAAGCAAGGCCCAGGCAGGAGACAGTCCTAACTCAGCATGTTTGTTAAGTGCTGGATGCAATACACAGAATGGAATGCTGGTAATAAGGTGCATAGATTAGGCAATGAATAACACCTGAGGAGAGTCTCTTACTGCTGTTGAACTGTGGCTGGAGTCTGGAGCAAGCAGGAGAAATGCAGAATGATGTATGGAATGAAATGATGAGAGGAACCACTGGAGACTGGAACACGGGGAACCACTGGAGACTGGAACACGGGGAACCACTGGAGACTGGAACACGGGGAAACACTGGAACACGGGGAACCACTGGAGACTGGAACACGGGGAACCACTGGAGGCAGGAACACGGGGAACCACTGGAGGCAGGAACACGGGGCACTAGACACACCATATGTGACTCATTGTCCGAGGCAATGAGAATGAGCCAGGAACTGGAGTTTATACCCCTTGCTCTGTGATGATTGGATGAATCTCTGTGAGAACACACCCTCCTGGATTGGGTGCCCAGATCAGCTGAGAGTTAACTGGAGCTGGTGATTAACCAGGAGAATAATTCTGTAGACAGTTAATGCAATGCACTGCTGGCCGCTGGCTGGGATCAGTAGTGCACCGGGAGTTAATGCTGTTTAACCAGAAGCACTGTGTACTCCAGGCTGCTGGCTGAAACCAGGGTTACCAAAAGATAGAACTGGTTAGGTGGAGCACAGTGAGCTGTAGGCTGCAGGAGACTGAAGACTGGAACAGAACTGTAACTGCTGGGACCTGTAGTTCCACAGGTCCAATTCACAGGGGATACTCTGAGGACAGAGTACTGAAGCCAGGAGACGCCTGTTCACTGGAAGTGATGCGATGGCGAATGTAGATTCCTGACAATATATAGTGAACAGTATTAAGTCAATGCGCAACTTCTCCTTCCTTCCACAAACTTTCTCAATGGGTAGTTCTATAGATAAGGATAGTTTGAATCTGTCGTGATCACACTTCACTCTACAGGTCTTTTTATGGATGGCTGCTCAGTTTCTCGGAACGCCGCTAGGTTAGAGGCAACAAAAATCTAGAATCAATAAAGATGAAACAAGCGCCTGCGTAGTGTGGTAACTTCTAATCGTTTTTTGATGACACATACAACACTCATATATGTATTCTGCGTACCAGATAGTAGGGTTAATCAAGCATATCACAATTTTGCAGTCTTGAAGTTACCCGAACCATCTACAATCAATACAAATGACATAGGCTCCTCGTGGTGCAGTAATTTCCCAATAGGACAAGCACACAAACAACACTTATATAGATTTTCTGCGTACCAGATCAGCTAATTATTCAGGCATATCACCATTATGGACCTCGTCCTTTCATGGGCATCCACCAAATATAAATAAGATCTGGGCAGGAAAGTGAAACAATCCACTACTTGCTGTGTATTTTTTAAAATGTAAGCCACATTTATTTCAACATACACAATTTGCTGAGGGCACTGCACTACATCTCCTCCTGACTTATGACAAAAAAGCTAAGCTATTTTTTATCCTCATTTGTCCACTTTTTTTTATCTTTTCTTACTTCATGTTTTTTATTCAGCAAATTGTGTATGTTGAAATAAATGTGGCTTACATTTTAAAAATATAATGTGTGAGAATGGGTCTTTGGCTCTGCCCACTCATCCACAATCCAATTTAAGCTGTACGTACTACAGACTGGGAAAGTGACAGCTTGAAGCAATGTCATCTAATTGGCCTGAAGTAGTCACACACCTACTAAGTTATACTTCCAGTTCCAAGTAGTCGAGAGTTCAAGGGGTCCCATGAAATAATGACGGCGGCTGCAGGAGGTGATTGCGGCGGGCAGGGATGGAGGAGCAGCTGGCCGAGGGAGCCAGCTGCTGCAGGTAGGCAGCCGGGTGGGAAAGTTTGCAGGAGGTGCTGCTGCATGGGAGGGCAGAGGGAGATTTGCTGCAGTGGCAGGACGGACCGTGCACCTACCATGACGGCGGCTGCGGGAGGTGATCGCGGCAAGCAGGGATGGAGGAGCAGCTGGCTGAGGGAGCCAGCTGCTGCAGGCAGGCAGGCAGCCGGGCAGGAGGGAGGGAGGATTTGCAGGAGGCATTGTGGGCGGGAAGGCAGAGGGAGACTTGCTGCAGTGGCAGGACGGAGGGTGCACTTACCATGACGGCTGCGGGAGGTGATCGCGGTGGGCAGGGATGGAGGAGCAGCTGATTGAGGGAGCCTGCCAGAGATCTCGGTGCCCACTCAAATTCAGCGCCTGGGGCACGGGACCCCTTAGCCCCCCACTAGTTTCGTCCGTGCCTAAATCTGGCAAGATGGATTGCCTCTCGAAGTATAATAGTGTTATCAAAGAGGATTTCAAAACTTCCAACCTTCGGGGAGACACACAGATCCATTGAGTTAAAATCAGTTTCTTCCCAACTGTAAGAATCACCCATAATAGGGGAATAAAATTTGAGTGAGAGCGAGGTAAGTACCAGGTCGAAACAAACATGCCCAGAAAGGAATCGGGAGTCAAGGGGATGTTAATACCAAAAGTGTGGCTTATGTACCATTGTACCTTGTGCCAAAACTTCATTATCTTGGGGCAATGCCAGAAATTATGCATAAAGGAGGCATCTAGTGCCTTACACTTGGGGCACCTGCCTGATTCAGCAGGAACCATATGTTTCCGCCTTCCCGGCGTTATATAGGCTCTGTGTAAAAACTTGTAATGAGTTTCCTGCAGTTGGGAAGAGTGTAACACTTTAAATACATTTGGTACAAATTTAAAGGTATCTGCCCAAGCTACATACCAGGGAAAATCAACACTCCAAGTCTGTGACCAAAGTAACCACATCATATTTAACTTATTACCCGTAGGTAGTAGGTCCCAGTAAATCCATTGGGTCTTAAAACCTTGTATGTTTGTCCTAGTGAGTAAAGCTACCAGGGCATCAGGCCCTTCCTCGGACCTCCACACAGGCGGTAAGGACTGGACATAGTGGCAAAGTTGGAGATACATAAAAAAGTCTGACCAATGAAGTCCAAACTTCTCCACTAGGTCCTGTAAGGAGTACAGAAAACCTCCTGGATCAAAAACATCTCTCACCACCGCTATACCCTTCTGTTTCCAATTTTGAAACATGATGTTTTCCAAAGCCGGTGTAAAACAAGGGTTGCCCAAAAATGGAATAAATCTAGATTGCCCAGGATGTCTATCTAAGGCAAAATTTATGGTCCCCCAAGCTTGGTAAGTATCCCAAAATAGTATATTGTTCTTGACACTTAAGGGTAACAGATTTTTGGGGGTATGTATCAGTGCACGCAGATCATACGATGCCACAAGGGCTTGTTCAATATCATAGTTAGCATAGGTGGAAGACTCTAATAGCCAATCTGAAAGGTATCCAAAAGAAACTGCCCTGGAGAATGCTGCTAAATCCGGAACCGCTAGACCCCTATTAGGTTTCTTAAGCTTGAGTTTGGATAGGGCTATGCGGGATCGTTTTCCCCTCCATAAAAATTTTGTGAATAGTCTGTCATAAGCAAGAAGATCAGCCTTGTTAAATTGAAGAGGTAATAATTGAAGAGCATAAGAAATCTTAGGGAATATGATGCTTTTTAGTATGGCTACTCTACCTAGTAAGGAGATAGGGAGTGTAGACCAAGAAAATAAAGATTGCGACACCTTAGTCAGGATAGGAGAAAAATTAACTGAATAAAGATTTGAGAGCTCTATAGGGATAAGGATGCCCAAGTATTTAAGTGTAGAAGTGTTAAATGTAAATTGCGACAGGACAGGAGAGGAGGCCATGTGTAATGCGGGGGGGGGGGGTTAAGTGGTAAACGTTCGGATTTAGACATGTTAATTATATATCCAGCAAAGGAGCCGAACTTGAATAGCAAGGACATTATGGCTGGTATCATTTTGTGAGGGTCTGTAATAAACAATAACATGTCATCAGCAAAAAGGCTTAATTTCAATTCTTGATGACCGATAGAAATGCCAGAAAACTGCGGGAGTTCTCTCAAAGCTACAGCCAGAGGCTCTATAGCTAGGGTGAATAGTAAGGGGGATAGGGGGCAGCCTTATCCGGTACCTCTATGCAATTGCACTGGTTCAGAGAGATAGCCATTGCAGAGTATACGTGAGCTCGAGGAGGCAAACAGGGTCTGCAGCACACTGGAGAGGCCCAGCGGAAACCCAAAGTGTGATAACGTAGTAAACAGATGATCCCAACTGACTAAATCAAAAGCTTTCTCAGCATCTATAGACAATATAAAGTGTGGGTTCTGGTCCCCACTGAACCCCACCCAGTGTGCCGCAGCCAGCACTTTTTGAATATTGTTAGAGGAGTGCCACCCAGTGATAAATCCAGTCTGGTCTATATGAATAAAGAGGGTAAAAGGGGTTTTAATCTGTCTGCTAAAATTTTTGTAAATAATTTGTAATCTACATTAAGTAGTGAGATGGGCCTATAGCTGCACGGGAGATTAAGGTCTTTCCCCGGTTTAGGGAGAAGACGAATCATGGCGTCATTAAAGTATCGTGGGATTTTATGGGAACACAAAATAACGTTGAACATGTCCGTCAGGGTTGTCACTAAGCGAGAATGTAGGATTTTATAAAAATCCCCTGAAAAACCATTGGGACCTGGAGTTTTGACTGGCTTCAGAGACCTTATTGCTCTCTCAACTTCTGGAAGAGTAATTGGAGCACAGATGCCATTAGCCAGAGAAGAATCAAGAACCGGTAACTGCATAGACTGCCAAAAAGAAGATTTAGAATACAAATCAATCTGGGGGGTTGCATATATATCCGAGTAAAAACTGGAAAGCACAGCCGCTATATCTCTAGATTATGTAGCAAGGGAGGCATCAGGGCGTTAAAGCGCCTCTATAAGCGAGTCTGGGGAAACTCCCTTTAATAAATTTGATAACAGTTGTCCTGTTTTATTTCCAAAATGGTGAAACCTATGATTTTTATGGAAGGTATGTCTATCCCCTAAGGTTTTTAAAGTGGCCTCAAAGTGGGTTTTAGCTGCAAGGTAGAGACGTCTGGAGGATAATGTGGGTTTTGTCTTAAAAGTAGTATAAGTCTCAGTCAATGTTTGTTGGGCTAATTTAAAAGTGGTAGCAAACTGCTATTTGCGGCGAGATACAAATTCTATTATACGACCTCGAAGAACAGCTTTTGCGGTCTGCCCAAAAAGTTGAGGGTCTGTTTGAGCCATGTCAGCATTTTCCTTTTGAAAGTCCTCCCAAAACACTATCAATTGTTCCCTAAAGGAAACAGAGGAGGCAAAATCAGTAGGAAATCACCACCTCCTAAAAGCACCCACATCCAGAGAAGTAGAAAATTCCACCCAAACCAAAGAATAATCAGAGATGGCCATAGGTTCTATACTAGTCTGCACCAAGCTGGGGATCAAAGAATCAGACAATAGGAGGAAGTCTATACGTGACAATGTATGATGAGCGGCAGAGAGGCATGACTGATGAAGCCGCCGATGCTGAATTGCTTTAAGGTGCGGAAACGCGTCTCATGCGGACTGTGACCTGAGACTCGCACCGAGGTTCCCTCTTGTACTGCTGGATCGTTACCCTCTATTGCTTCTGGGACTGTCTTACTCCGGATAGGGCTTGATAAAAGGTCGTGGAGCACCAGAGCCGGGAGTGGACAGGAACCCTTTTACCAGAGGACGGTCGCGGTAAAAACAATTAGATATTTAAAGCATGGCCATGCCTAAATAGAGTTTAACAAATTATAACTCTGTAATTCATTTCAACTCTGCATGCATAAAAGTTCCAAATCTGCTTGGCAAACTATCATTTGACAACTGGAACTCTTATTATAATACTTGGAAATAACTGCATGGACTTGTAACCATTTGTGCTATATGAAACAAATACCGCAACAGTTACTACTACAAAGTTACTTATATATTCTGCTGCCATATAAACATCTGGCTGTATCAAGTGCACTAATTCTGCTGTATAAATCTATTGCATCTACTTTTGGCCAAATTTATAGTGTTGTGATTATAGGGAACTCATTTGTCTAAATTACTGTTAGGGATTGATCAGGAATACTATAGTAATATAGTGTTTAACTTTAAAGGTAGTCTAGGAACAGTCCTTATGTATTTTACATATTTTAATAAAAAGTGAGTGTATTTTACTATTGTGCAGTGTGTCAGCGCTTTCTTAGTTGCTTTTCTCTGAGGTTCTATACTAGTCTGCACCAAGCTGGGGATCAAAGAATCAGACAATAGGAGGAAGTCTATACGTGACAATGTATGATAAGCGGCAGAGAGGCATGTAAATTCCTTCTACGTAGGGTGAAAGAATCTCCACACATCAGTAGTCTTCAATTGTTGCATTATATATGGAATACCAAGCTTGGGAGGGGTGAGGGGGGGGGGGGGGTCTCGAGTGTGTGGAAGAATTAGTATCCAGTATTTTTGAGGATATCATATTGAAATCCCCACCTATAATTAACGGCATCTATGAATACGGGAGAAGTTTTGAAATGAGTAGGCGGATAAATTGTTTAGAGTACTTCTTGGGGGCATAAACGGCACAGAAAACATATCTCATATTATAAACATCAATTTCCAGTACTATAAACCGGCCTTCTGGGTCTGGGACAGATGTTATTATCTGGATCGGGAGTCGGGATCTGGCTAGAATCATAACACCTCTAGCTTTTGTGAAATAGGGGGCATCAGCAAGAACACGCCAGCCTAAAGTACCCAATTTTTGGGCTTTGGGGGAGAGGAGATGTGTTTCCAGCAAGAGTACAAAATCTAGCTCCAATTTATTCAGGTACATAAGACACTTTTTTATTTTGATCGGTGAGTGTATACCACCGACGTTCCACGTCGCTACTTTAAGAGTAGCCATACATCCAACTCATATTGAGAAAGACAGACAGACAATCTAGAAAACAGTGTGATAAAAATATCAATTCGTGAACAGAAAAGTAAGGAAATACTGGGGGGAACCTGAGGGGGTGGGGGGGGGGGGGGGGGGGGGAGACAACCAGACATACCCAGCCACACCAGAACAACACATAAACATATTAACAGTAAAGCAAGAAACACAGTTTCAGAGAATTCCTTGCTTGGAAAACTCTGAATTCTCTCTTCAAGAGACTTCACGGCAGGCAAGGAAGGCCTTGCACTATGCAGCATGGAGGTACTCACTCCTAGCCAGCACCACCTATCATAATCAAAAAAGGGAGTACTGGTTACCCAAACATAAGGACCACAGGAAAGGAGAGAACAGTACGGAGACTGCCCCTGTCCGAAGACATGTCCAGAGTCAGACAAGGTGTACATGACTGCAAGACCACATCCAAAACATTAGGGAAAAATAAAATGACAAGGGTGCTGCAGAAACGATCAGTCATCACGTGTAAATTGGAAAATTACACCTTATCCATGAAATTCCTGGGTCAACATAGTCAATCAGCCTCATTCTCTGAACGATTTGCTTCGGAGATATATGCCTCTGCATCCTCAGGAACTATGAAATCTTTAAATGAGGCACCTTCAAATACCCGCAATCTCACCGTGTGTAGCAAGGCGAACTTACGCCCTGCTTGGGCCAATTTAGAACAGGTAGGGGAAAAGCTTTACGCAGCCTGGTAAGCTCAGGGGAATAGTCTTGGAACACTAAGAGCCGAGATTCTTCCCAAATAAGATCCTTATTCTTGCATGATGCAGACCACAGGGCTTCTTTGTGTAAGAAGTTTAGGCATTGAAACAGGACCGGTCTGGGTCTAGCAGAGGCAGAGGAAGACATATGCGCAGGACCCGTCCTGTGGGCCCTTTCCACAACTAAATCAGAACAAATGTCAGGTATCCCCAATAAATCAGGCAGGGTGTTACGCAGAAAGTCATACAACGCGGGGCCTTTGATGGCTTCCGGAAGGCCAATCAGACAGAGGTTGTTTAGCCTCGATCTGTTCTCGAGATCGATCAACTTCGCCCTCACCAATGCATCAGAATCATGTAGCTTGTGATCATTCCCTCCCTCATGTCAGCTATAGCTTGGAAATTTTCCCCAGCTGTGTTCAACATGAGAGATACGTTTAGCAAGTTGTTTACACTGACTCTTTATATCAGTAACTGCTTGTTGCAAAGCTGCAGCATGTGTTTGTGCTTGTTCCTGGAGCAGGGGCTGCACTGTCTCTCTCACTGCTTTAACTATATCTTGGTAGGACAGAGGGAGGACAGGGGGCTGCTCAGCGTTGGGAGGCTGTTTACCTGACCTTTTTGAAGCAGGTCCGGCAGCCTGTGGTCCAGAGGCAGGGTCTCCGGCATAGGGCTGAGTGGAAGCCGCCATTTTGGATGCGGACCAGCGATCAGGATCGGGCTGTGAACGGTCTGATTTCCCTGGCATTCCTGCCAGGAAGCGATCCATACACAGTGGGGGCAACCTGAGGCAGGTATGGAGTGCTGTAAGGGGGTGTTTAGAAGCCTGGAAACGGCGTGGAGCAGGGTAGATATGCGGCTGGCACCGGAGCTGGTTCAGGGAGCTGCTACTCCATGCAGCACCAAACAGGAAGTCCACGGATTGTGTCCTTTTTTAAGCTTTCTTCCTATGGTGTAGATTTACGGCAGCAGCTCCCTTAATGCCAAATAATCCTTCATTTATTCCAACAGCCCCTGAGAGAATGTAGCGACAAGGGCCTCATTATTACAATTTAGGTCAGAAGCTACAGTCCCTAAGTGTACAGCATACTGACCCACAGACTGAGTTCCCTGTTTAAGACACAAAATGGTTGATGCTGTAGGCGTCACTTGTCCATACTCTTCAAAGACTTTCTTGAAAGCATCTAAGAATTTCACACTACTGTGTACCAGGGGATTGTTTCTTTCCCATAAGGGAGAAGCCTAGGCCACAGCCTGCCCGGACAGCAAAGAGATAATGTAATGTAAGAAAGCTTTATCCTTTCTGTTGCGAAGTTGGAGGCCTGTATATCAAATTGTATAGAATACTGGGTCAGAAACTTCACAACATTTGGGAACCCCATCAAACTTTAGATCCTGCATGATCTGGGCCGGATTGTTCTAATATTTCCACTCTGTTATGCAGATATTCCAGGAGTTCCTTTGGTGCCAGCGGCATCCATATTAGGGGAAGAGTGCACTGTCACATCTCTCGAAAGGATGGTGTGGATGCTGACTGTACAATTAGGATTGGCATGGTCCCAGAACAGAGGCATGGAGTCTGATGTACCAGTGGTCTTCACAAATACGCAGGTCACAGCCCTCTGACTGGGTTCCTGTGTTTTGGGCTGGTGGACTCTGGTGGAAATGGAGGTAGAGATAAGTCAGTAACAATCAGGTGTTATGGTAACAGGGGACTCACATTATAAGGTCGTAGGAATAGCCAGAAGTCAAGTACAGGAAATCACTAGAAACAGTAGCAAAGAAAGCAGGCAAGAAGAATCATCAGACGTACTGGATCAAAACACTGGGACTCAAACTAGGAGCTCACACAGGAATAGGCACTGGAGTACAAGACCATGGCGGCACATGTGCAGTGCGACTTAGTGCAGACCAACGATAATTGCTCAACTGCAAAAAAAATCATGTTTGTATAAATCTCTGAATCAGGCCCCTATGTTGGTGCTGTATAAATAAAATACAACATACAGTACTGAACATACACCAGCATTTAACCTTAAATAGAACATATGTAGCTGTGAGGTGTCGTAATGAGTTCAATTAAGTGAAGCCTTGCTTGCTACCACCAGGACCTGCTAATGCCTACACTCTTATTAGGGGCATCAGAGCTGGCCCTAGACATAGGTAGGATAGGTAAATGCCTAGGAGCATCTGGCAAGGCTGGACATCTAAGCTCCGCTGTATGTGCTCCAGATTTCATAAGTTCCATCTGACAGTGGCTGTCCTCCAATGACTTCTGTACAGACTCTTCAGCACCACTGTGCCATTGCCTATCATATTATATGACACTAACAAGCAGCAGAAAGCCTGTACAGCCAGCCGCCAATCAGACAGCTCCTGCAGCTTCCATCAGTGTGACGCTGGTGTGACCTAAGGTCATGTCAGCACCATTCACAGCAGAGAGAGCACCGCGGAGGAGTGAAGCTGAGCAAGGCAGCATAGGTAAGTAAATTATGAGAGCTTGTTAAATAGATAGGTTGAGGATTAGATTACTGGAGACAAACAAGGTGGAGAGATTTGATGGCTGGAGACACAAGGTGGGGAAAGATTCTTCAGTGGCCCCCTTCCTCCTTCAGTGCAAAGGGTCCTACATTAGAGAAGGGGGGAGGGTGGTGACACCAGCATGAATCTTGGTCAGGGCTGGCCCTCAGGGGCCTATTTAATATGAGCAATGACAGGCAGAACTGATTCCTCTTCGCACTCTGGACCTTCCAATAGGAAAGAGCAATAGCCCAGCAATAGGGCCTTTGTGATGTCAGCAGTTATTGCTGGGTAACCAAGCAATAGGGTCATTGTGATGTCAACAGTTACTGCAGGGTAGCCCAGCAATAGGGCCATTCAGGCTCGGACTGGCCCACAGGGGTACAGGGGAAACCACCGGTAGGCCCCACTGCCTGGGGGGCCCTCCTCCTCTAGGGATCAGTTTCTAGACTTCACTTGAATTATATATTATACATATGTTACCTTATACTGCACAGGATTATGATGTATTCACTACAGTACATTGCTGTCATTAATCTGGCACATTATCATGCATGCACTAGCATTAATTACTATATAAATTATCAAGGAGTCCAGACCAGGTACTCTATAATGGTGAGCCAAACCTCTGTGGTGGCTGGCCACACCCCCTTTGGAGGCTGGCCACACCTCTAATCATGGGCCCCTACCACTGCATATCCCCGGTGGGCCCTTCATGCTCCAGTCCGACACTGGGGCCATTGTGATGTCAACAGTCACTGCTGGGTGGCCCAGCAATAGGGCCATTGTGATGACAGCTGTTACTACTGGGTAGCCAAGTAATAGGGCCATTGTGATGTCAGCAATTACTGCTGGGTAGTCAAGCAATAGGGCCTTCGTGATGTCAGCAGTTACTGCTGGGTAGCCCAGCAATAGAGCCATTGTGATGTCAGCAGTTACTGCTGGCTAGCCAAGTAATAAGGCCTTTGTGATGTCACCAGTTAGAAGTAAGTAGCCCGAGGGAGTTCTATAGTTCTATAAAAGCTGGGGATTTTATGTAGAATTCTTAGGCCCACAGGAACAAGCTCACTCATCTTAAAGCTCTTTGAAACCACTAGTTGGTATTTAGGTTGTCAACTATCTTAATGTGACATGAGATTCTGTATGCACCACATGTCTGGGTGTTTGGACTTTTAAGCTTATTATGTTTCTTTTTTTTCCCCCTTTTTTTTTGTAAATTTGAAGGTCCCCAATGTTTATTAGTAATCTTTGCGCTTACTATGGGGGTAATTCCAAGTTGATCGCAGCAGGAATTCTGTTAGCAACTGGGCAAAACCATGTGCACCGCAGGGGGGGGGGCAGATATAACATGTGCAGAGAGAGTTAGATTTGGGTGGGGTGTGTTCAATCTGCAATCTAATTTGCAGTGTAAAAATAAAGCAGCCAGTATTTACCCTGCACAGAAACAAAATAACCCACCCAAATCTAACTCTCTCTGCAAATGTTATATCTGCCACACCTGCAGTGCACATGGTTTTGCCCAACTGCTAAAAAATTTCCTGCTGCGATCAACTTGGAATTACCCCCTATGTCCATTGTGTATGTTATGTGGACTATGCTGTCCCTCTGTTTTCATGCAGACAGTTGTCAAACCTCTCTTATTGTATACTCTATTTGGATTGCAATTGTTTTATACTCTGCATATTTATGCTATATTGATGGATGTCTTTAATTTTTATCTGACATTGTTAACATATATTAAAAAAACCAAACAGAAGTAGCTTAACAGTAGAGAATTTGTGATGTCAGCAGTTTCTGCCAGGTAGCCAAGGAATAAGACTTTTAGATCTCAGCAGTTACTCCTAGGCAGTGGCATCACAAGGTGGGTGCAGGCCACACGTGGGTGTCACCATTCCAAGGGGTGACACCAAAATGCCGACTTCTCTGCAGTGACAGGAACCGGGTGTTGCAGTGTGACGTTATACTGTAGCACTCACTCCCATCACTGAGAAGGAGTGGCAGTACTGTAAGAGTCTCCAAAAGGGGGCAGTCTGCACGCCTCCAGAGTGAGGTTATTGGGGGGTTTCCCTGGCAAGCCATGCCCCCTTAGTGATGTCATTGAGAGCCTGCGTAGCCACGTACCCATTTCGGATGCAAACATGCCTTCGGCGTGTGAGGGGGTTTCTTTGCTGCAACAGGTGTCACTGACCCTGTTGCTACCACTGCTGCTGGGTAGCCCAGTAGTTGGTCTTTTGTGTTGTCAGCTGTTACTGCTGGGTAGCCCAGTAATAGTAACTTTGTGATGTCAGCACTGGTACTGCTGGGTAGCCCAGCCATCGGGCCTTTGTGATGTCAGCAGTTACTGCTGTGTAGCCCAGCAATAGGGCCATTGTGATGTCAGCAGTTACTGCTGTGTAGCCCAGCAATAGGGCCATTGTGATGTCAGCAGTTGCTGCTGGGTAACCCAGCAATTAGGCCATTGTGATGTCAGCAGTTGCTGCTGGGTAGCCCAGCAATTGGGCCATTGTGATGTCAGCAGTTACTGCTGGGTAGCCCAGCAATAGGGCCATTGTGATGTCAGCAGTTACTGCTGGCTAGCCAAGCAATAGGGTCTTTGTGAGGTCACCAGTTAGAAGTAAGTAGCCCGAGGGAGTTCTCTAGTTCTATCAAAGCTGGGGATTTTATGTAGAATTCTTAGGCCCACAGGAACAAGCTCACTCATCTTAAAGATCTTTGAAACCACTAGTTGGTATTTGTGTTGTTAACTATCTTAATGCCAGTGACATGAAATTCTGTATGCACCACATGTCTGAGTGTTTGGACTTTTAAGCCTATTATGTTTCTTTAATGTTTTTTTCCCCCTTTTATTTGGAAATGTGAATGTCCCTAATGTTTATTAGCAATCTTTGCTCTCACTATGGTGGTCATTCCGAGTTGTTCGCTCGCTAGCCGTGCAAATGCTATGCCGCCGCCCACTGTGAGTGTATTTTATCTTAGCAGAAGTGCGAATGAAAGGATCGCAGAGCGGCTACAACGTTTTTTTTGTGCAGTTTCAGAGTAGCTCCAAACCACTCAGCGCTTGCGATCACTTCAGACCGTTCAGTTCCTGTTTTGACGTCACAAACATGCCCTGCGTTCGTCCAGCCACGCCTGCGTTTTTCCTGGCACGCCTGCGTTTTTCGAAACACTCCCTGAAAACGGTCAGTTGACACCCAGAAACGCCCTCTTCCTGTCAATCACTCTGTGTGAAACTACATCGTTCGTTGTAATAGTACGCCGCGCGTGCGCATTGCACCACATACGCATGCGCAGAAGTGACTTTTTTGCCTCATCGTTGCACAGCGAATGAATGCAGCTAGCGAACAACTCGGAATGACCACCTATATCCATTGTGTATGTTATGTGGACTATGTTGTTCCTCTGTTTTCATGCAGACGTTTGTCAAAACCTCTCATTGTATACTCCATTTGTATTGCGATTGTCTTGTACTCTGCATAATTATACTATATTGATGGATGTCTTTAATTTTTGTCTGACATTGTTAGTATATAAAAAAAAAAAGAAAAAAAGAAGTAGCTTAACAGTAGAGAATTTGTGATGTCAGCAGTTTCTGCTGGGTAGCCCATGAATAAGAATTTTTAGATCTCAGCAGTTACTGCTAGGCAGTGGCATCACAAGGTGGGTGCAGCGCACAACTGGATGTCACACTTTCAAGGGGTGACACCAAAATGCAGACTCCTCTGCAGTGACAGAAACCAGGTGCTGCAGTGTGACATTATCCTGCAGCACTCACTCCCATCACTGAGGAGTCGCAGTACTGTAAGAGTCTCTAAAGGGGGCAGTCTGCACACCCCCAGAGTGAGGTAATCGGGGGGGGGCTTTCCCTGGCAAGTGATGTCATCGAGGGCCTGCATAGCCATCTATCTTTTTCGGGCGCGAACACACCTCCAGCACGTGAGGGTGTTTCTTGGCCGCACCAGGTGTCACTGACCCTGTTGCTACTACTGCTGCTGGGTAGTCCAGTAGTGAGAGGAAGAGAGAGATGCAGGTGCACACTCCTAGCACTAAGAACACTGATAGTAAAAATAATTTAATTAAACCCTCACAATTAACAAGGAGTATAATTGAAGTTCTTAGCACACATTTGTGCAAATATTCGGGTCCATGTACCGCGGCCAGGTGACTTCACCACATGGGTCCCTAACATTCCTAATACTATCACATTGGTGCGGCCAAGAAACACCCTCACCTGCATCTCTCTTCCTCCAGCATAGTATTAGTAGCCTCAGCATCATAGCACCTCTTGATAGCATTAGTAATAGGGTGTGCAGTCTAGGCTGTTTTAGCCCAGTAGTTGGTCTTATGTGTTGTCAGCTGTTACTGCTGGGTAGCCCAGCAATAGCGCCTTTGTGAAGTTACTGGTTAGTGCTGGTTGCCCAGCAATAGGTCTTTCTGTAATATCAGTAGTTAATGCTGGGCTACCCTGGAACAGATACTGCATCTCAGCAGTGGCGTAATCTTCTCTTTAGTCATAGTAACTACAGGGTAGCTAGATCGGCAAATGTCCAGGGGCCCACCCATCCAAGCTCTGGTGTCCGGATAGGCCTGATGCCGCGATCTCATTTGCGGATTCATGTATTATTTTCTGTCACTACTATGAAGACACAGCTACCTGCTGGGCCTGTGTGACCCCCCACCCATCCCCCCGTTGTCTTCCACTTACCTGAAGAGGCTCCCCTGTCATTGGTTTCCACTTATGGAGGTTGGTGTCCCCACAAGTACCTCTGCAGCTGCCCGTTGGTGTGTCTGTTACCTGGGAGAGCCTCTGACCAGCATTCTGTACAGCTCCCTCCTCGTTGTCTGATTCACTGTTTGGTTCCATTTGTACCTACAAAGCTGCAGCTGCACGTGTAGATCTAAGAAATCAAATAGGAGGCCCACCTGGAGAGTTTTCCAGGGGCATCCGAGCCTCTAGATATAGCAATGATTTTGTCACAACAAGGGACATTTTATAAGATAAATATATCACTCTTGGGTCTGCGGTCCTGTTCTGATATATGCACATCCTTGGGTGTTTGAATATACAAGGCCTATGGCCTGCGTATATATCAGAGCATGAATGCACACCCAAGAGTGGTATATCTATTACATATTGCGTGCATTACATGTGCAGTACATGTTAATTTCTCTGACGTCCTAGTGGATGCTGGGGACTCCGTAAGGACCATGGGGAATAGACGGCTCCGCAGGAGACTGGGCACATCTAAAGAAAGATTTAGGACTATCTGGTGTGCACTGGCTCCTCCCCCCATGACCCTCCTCCAAGCCTCAGTTAGATTTCTGTGCCCGGCTGAGCTGGATGCACACTAGGGGCTCTCCTGAGCTCCTAGAAGAAAGTATAGTTTAGGTTTTTTATTTTCAGTGAGACCTGCTGGCAACAGGCTCACTGCAACGAGGGACTAAGGGGAGAAGAAGCGAACCTACCTAAGTGGTGGTAGCTTGGGCTTCTTAGGCTACTGGACACCATTAGCTCCAGAGGGATCGCACACAGGACCCGACCTCGTCGTCCGTTCCCGGAGCCGCGCCGCCGTCCCCCTTACAGAGCCAGAAACAAGAAGGTGGTCCGGAAAATCGGCGGCTGAAGACTTCTGTCTTCTCCAAGGTAGCGCACAGCACTGCAGCTGTGCGCCATTGCTCCTCATGCACACCACACACTGCGGTCACTGATGGGTGCAGGGCGCTGGGGGGGGGGCGCCCTGAGCAGCAATAATAACACCTTGGCTGGCAAAACTAACACCATATATAGCCCCAGAGGCTATATAGGTGTATATTAACCCCTGCCAGAAACAATAAAATAGCGGGAGAAAGCCCGCCGAAAAAGGGGCGGAGCCAACTCCCTCAGCACACTGGCGCCATTATTCCCTCACAGCTTCGCTGGAAGGAAGCTCCCTGGCTCTCCCCTGCAGTCCTGCACTACAGAAAGGGTAAAAAAGAGAGGGGGGGGGCACAATTTAGGCGCAGTATATATATATTATAGGCAGCTATAGGGGAAAACACTCTGTATAGTGATATCCCTGTGTTATATAGCGCCCTGGTGTGTGCTGGCATACTCTCCCTCTGTCTCCCCAAAGGGCTTTGTGGGGTCCTGTCCTCTGTAAGAGCATTCCCTGTGTGTCTGCTGTGTGTCGGTACTGCTGTGTCGACATGTATGATGAGGATAATGATGTGGAGGCGGAGCAAATGCCTGTGAATGTGATGTCACCCCCTGCGGGGTCGACACCAGTGTGGATGGACTTATGGAAGGAATTACGTGACAGTGTCAGCTCCTTACATAAAAGGTTTGACGACATAGGACAGCCGGCTACTCAGCTTGTGCCTGTCCAAGCGTCTCAAATGTCATCAGGGGCTATAAAACGCCCGCTACCTCAGATGACAGATACAGATGTCGACACGGATACCGACTCCAGTGTCGACGATGATGAGACGAGTGTACCCTCCAATAGATCCACCCGTTATATGATTGAGGCTATGAAAAATGTATTACACATTTCTGATGATACCCCAGGTACCACAAAAAAGGGTATTATGTTTGGTGAGAAAAAACTACCAGTAGTTTTTCCTGCATCTGACGAATTAAATGAGGTGTGTGAGGAAGCGTGGACTTCCCCAGATAAGAAATTGATCATTTCTAAACGGTTAATGGCTGCGTACCCTTTCCCGCCAGAGGATAGGTCACGCTGGGAAACACCCCCTAGGGTAGATAAAGCACTGACACGCTTATCAAAGAAGGTGGCACTACCGTCTCCGGATACGGCCGCCCTAAAAGAAGCTGCTGATAGAAAGCTGGAAAGTACCCTAAAAGCTATATACACACACACTGGCATTATATTGAGACCTGCTATTGCATCAGCTTGGATGTGCAGTGCTGCTGCTGCGTGGTCAGACTCCCTGTCGGAAAACATTGATACCATGGATAGGGACAATATTTTGCTAACGATTGACCATATAAAAGACGCGGTCTTATACATGCGTGATGCACAGAGGGATATTTGCCGGCTGGCATCAAAAATAAGCGCTATGTCCATTGCCGCCAGACGGGGGTTATGGACTAGGCAATGGTCAGGTGATGCCGACTCCAAGCGGCACATGGAAGTTTTACCCTATAAAGGGGTGGAACTTTTTGGGGAAGGTCTTTCAGACCTCGTTTCCACAGCTACTGCTGGGAAATCGACCTTTTTGCCACAGGCTACCCCACAGCAAAAGAAAGCACCGTATTATCAGGTACAGTCCTTTCGGCCCCAGAAAAATAAGCGGGCTAGAGGCTCATCCTTTCTGCCGAGGGGCAGAGGAAGGGGGAAAAAGCTGCAGCACACAGCTAGTTCCCAGGAGCAGAAGTCCTCCCCTGCGTCCGGTAAGTCCACAGCATGACGCTGGGGCTGCTCAGGCGGAATCGGGAACGGTGGGTGCACGTCTCAGGTTTTTCAGCACACAGTGGGCTCTCTCACAAGTGGATCCCTGGGTCCTTCAAGTAGTATCTCAGGGGTACAGGCTGGAATTCGAGACGTCTCCCCCCCGCCGTTTCCTAAAATCTGCCTTGCCGGCAACTCCCTCTGCCAGGGAGGCAGTGTTGGTGGCTATTCAAAAACTGTATTCACAGAAAGTGATCGTCAAGGTACCCCTCCTTCAGCAAGGAAAGGGTTACTACTCCACAATGTTTGTGGTACCGAAACCGGACGGTTCGGTGAGACCCATCTTAAATTTAAAAGTCTTGAACACTTATATCAAAAGGTTCAAGTTCAAGATGGAATCGCTCAGGGCGGTTATTGCGAGCCTGGAGGAGGGGGATTACATGGTATCCCTGGACATCAAGGATGCGTACCTGCATGTCCCCATTTACCCTCCGCACCAAGAGTACCTCAGATTTGTGGTACAGGACTGTCACTATCAGTTCCAGACGCTGCCGTTTGGGTTATCCACGGCACCGAGGGTCTTTACCAAGGTAATGGCCGAAATGATGATACTCCTTCGCAAGAAGGGAGTTTTAATTATCCCGTACTTGGACGATCTCCTGATAAAGGCGAGGTCCAAAGAACAGTTGATAGTGGGGGTGGCACATTCTCAGGAAGTGCTACAACAGCACGGCTGGATTCTAAACATTCCAAAGTCACAGCTGGTCCCGACGACACGTCTTCTGTTCCTGGGAATGATTCTGGACACAGACCAGAAAAGAGTGTTTCTTCCACTGGAAAAAGCAGAGGAATTGTCATCTCTGGTCAGAAACATCCTAAAACCAGGAAAAGTGTCGGTACATCAATGCACACGAGTCCTGGGAAAAATGGTAGCTTCGCACGAAGCAATTCCATTCGGAAGGTTCCACGCAAGGACGTTCCGGTGGGACCTGTTGGACAAATGGTCCGGGTCCCATCTCCAGATGCAACAGCGGATAACCCTATCGGCCAGAACCAGGGTGTCGCTGCTGTGGTGGCTGCAGAGGGCTCATCTACTAGAGGGCCGCAGATTCGGAATACAGGACTGGGTCCTGGTGACCACGGATGCCAGCCTTCGGGGCTGGGGGGCAGTCACAAAGGGAAGAAATTTCCAAGGACTGTGGTCAAATCAGGAGATTTCTCTTCACATAAATATCCTGGAGCTAAGGGCCATTTACAATGCCCTAAGCCAGGCAAGACCCCTGCTTCAAAACCAGCCGGTACTGATCCAGTCAGACAACATCACGGCGGTCGCCCATGTAAACAGACAGGGTGGCACGAGAAGCAGGATGGCGATGGCAGAAGCCACAAGGATTCTCAGATGGGCAGAGAATCATGTGTTAGCACTGACGGCAGTGTTCATTCCGGGAGTGGACAACTGGGAAGCAGACTTCCTCAGCAGGCACGACCTCCAACCGGGAGAATGGGGACTTCATCCAGAAGTCTTCCAAATGCTGGTCAACCGGTGGGAAAAACCACAGGTAGACATGCTGGCGTCCCGCCTCAACAAGAAGTTGAAAAGATATTGCGCCCGGTCAAGAGACCCTCAGGCGATAGCGGTGGACGCTCTAGTGACACCATGGGTGTACCAGTCGGTTTATGTGTTTCCTCCTCTACCTCTCATACCCAAGGTACTGAGAATAATAAGAAGGCGAGGAGTGAAAACCATACTCGTGGTTCCGGATTGGCCAAGAAGAGCTTGGTACCCGGAACTTCAGGAGATGCTTACAGAGGACCCTTGGCCTCTGCCGCTAAGACAAGACCTGCTGCAGCAGGGACCCTGTCTGTTCCAAGACTTACTGCGGCTGCGTTTGACGGCATGGCGGTTGAACACCGGATCCTGAAGGAAAAGGGTATTCCGGAGGAAGTCATCCCTACCCTGATCAAAGCCAGGAAGGATGTCACCGCAAGACATTATCACCGCATTTGGCGAAAATATGTTGCTTGGTGTGAGGCCATGAAGGCCCCGACGGAGGAATTTCAACTGGGTCGATTCCTGCACTTCCTGCAAGCAGGGGTGACGTTGGGCCTCAAATTGGGGTCCATAAAGGTCCAGATTTCGGCTCTGTCGATTTTTCTTTCAAAAAGAACTGGCTTCACTGCCCGAAGTTCAGACTTTTGTCAAAGGAGTACTGCATATTCAGCCTCCTTTTGTGCCTCCAGTGGCACCTTGGGATCTCAATGTGGTTTTGGCATTCCTGAAATCACATTGGTTCGAACCACTTAAGACTGTGGATTTAAAATATCTCACGTGGAAAGTGGTCATGCTGTTGGCCTTGGCGTCGGCCAGGCGGGTTTCAGAATTGGCGGCTTTGTCTTGTAAAAGCCCTTATCTGATTTTCCATATGGATAGGGCAGAATTGAGGACTCGTCCTCAGTTTCTCCCAAAGGTGGTCTCAGCTTTTCACTTGAACCAACCTATTGTGGTGCCTGCGGCTACTAGGGACTTGGAGGATTCCAAGTTGCTGGACGTAGTCAGGGCCCTAAAAATATATATTTCCAGGACGGCTGGAGTCAGAAAGACTGACTCGCTGTTTATCCTGTATGCACCCACCAAGCTGGGTGCTCCTGCTTCTAAGCAGTCTATTGCGCGCTGGATTAGTAGCACTATTCAGCTGGCGCATTCTGCGGTAGGCTTACCGCAGCCTAAATCTGTAAAAGCCCATTCCACACGGAAGGTGGGCTCATCTTGGGCGGCTGCCCGAGGGGTCTCGGCTTTACAACTTTGCTGAGCAGCTACTTGGTCGGGGGCAAACACGTTTGCAAAATTCTACAAATTTGATACCCTGGCTGAGGAGGACCTGGAATTCTCTCATTCGGTGCTGCAGAGTCATCCGCACTCTCCCGCCCGTTTGGGAGCTTTGGTATAATCCCCATGGTCCTTACGGAGTCCCCAGCATCCACTAGGACGTCAGAGAAAATAAGAATTTACTCACCGGTAATTCTATTTCTCGTAGTCCGTAGTGGATGCTGGGCGCCCATCCCAAGTGCGGATTGTCTGCAATACCTGTACATAGTTATTGTTACAAAAATCGGGTTTTGTTGTGAGCCATCTCTTCAGAGGCTCAATTTGTTATCATACTGTTAACCGGGGTTCCTATCACGTGTTATATGGTGTGATTGGTGTGGCTGGTATGAGTCTTACCCGGGATTCAAAAATCCTTCCTTATTGTGTCAGCTCTTCCGGGCACAGTTCCTAACTGAGGCTTGGAGGAGGGTCATGGGGGGAGGAGCCAGTGCACACCAGATAGTCCTAAATCTTTCTTTAGATGTGCCCAGTCTCCTGCGGAGCCGTCTATTCCCCATGGTCCTTACGGAGTCCCCAGCATCCACTACGGACTACGAGAAATAGAATTACCGGTGAGTAAATTCTTATTTACTGTACATTGTGATTATATTTACACACAGTATAAAGCATACTTGCAGACTTTTTATTTTTTTAAACATTAATTTTTAATAGAAAGATTTTCACACATAAGGGAGAGCAGAAAAAAGAAATAGGGAAGACATTGGGGAAGTCCGGAATGGGTACCAGAATCGAATCGAAAATATTGAACAGTTGGTCGAATAAACAGTAGGTTACAATATTCATGTAAAGGAATCAGAGATACAGAAAAAGAGACAAGACAAAGTTAGCAAAATACAGTAGCTTAGTAACAAAATGTTAATTACAAGTCCAATTCCAAAATGTACAGATACTACATCATAGAATAGAATAGAAAAAATAAATTATGTGGAATGAAGTATAGATAAATCAGTTGGAGTACTGTATATGATTAGATGGCCTGTTCTTTCTCTATAGTTGGTCCATCCAAACTATTTCATGTGAATATAGTGTGGAGAGGAAGAATATTTAGCTTCAGCTGTTTCGAACATGAAATGTTTATGAATCTTATTTTGAATGGATGCTAAAGAAGGAAGGTTCTCAGATTTCCACAATTGGGCAATAGCGGCTTTAGTGGCTATCAAAATATGCCCCAATACATAGTTATCGCCTACAGTGATTCAGTCTAAGTATAAATGAAATAGTGCTAAAGCTGGGTCCAGGGGGATCTCCGACCCAAAAACCATGCTTATCATTTGGAAAACTTCTCTCCAAAGTGGTTGAATAAGTGGGCATGCCCAGAAAATATGAAAGATATCTCCCGTATAACCACACTTTCTCCAACATAGTTAAGATTGTGAAGGCCAGATTCTATGTTGCTTTTCTGGGGTGAACTAGTCTCTCTGTATAAGTTTAAAGAACATTTCAGAGTGGTTAACACATCTGGAGATTTTGAAACAAGACCGAAATATGCCGTCCCATTCTTCATCCAGAAAAGATCTATTCAAGTCCCTTTCCCATAGAGTCTGGGCCTTTAATTTACTCTGCTGTTTGATAGCTGGAATTGGTACCACCACGAAATCCCACATTTATGTGAAGATGATTCTAGACGGATTTTAATATAAGCTGGGAGGGAGAGTTTGTTGCGATGTGGCGCTGTAAATGATTGTAGCCATCTTCTCACTTGCAAGTACTTAAAAAAATCTTGAGTCCGAACTCCAAATAACTCTTGTAATTGAGAAAAGGACATCAAGCTATCTTCGAAAAAGAAATCGCCCAAAGTGGAGAGCCCTTTCCAAATCCGATCGTCTAAAGCAATATTAGGAATCAATGAATAAGAGATTTTTTTTTTTTTTTAAATCACAAAAGTTTATTGACAAGAGGAATACAATGACATATGAAAGCAATGGACACTCTCGAAGCATAACAAAACTGGTATATATAGAAGATTAAGTGCAAGAGTGTGTCCTCATGTTATCTGTTCTATTATATTTACTTTTTTATTTTATTTTATTTCTTTTATTTTTTATTTTAGACATATCCAAAAACAATCGAGAGTTAGGAACAAAATTAGGAAACAAAATAGAATATTCCAAAGGGATAAACATTAGGATCCTTGAAAGGATTTGTAGGAGATTACCGAGAGAGTTATATGAAAAAAGAAGGAAGAGTGGAATGAAAAATTAAGGAGAAAAGAGAGTGAGAGGGAGAAGAGAAAAAAAAAAAAAAAAGGAGTATAAAAAGCAGAAACAAGTCACGAACGGGGGGAGAGCGAGTCGGGATAAGAGTCGTGTGGGGAAAAAGGGCAGGGCGAACTAGGAGAGACCTGGGAGAGCTACTTGAAATTTAGTGTACCAAGGTGTCCAGAAGCCGTGGAATTTATCCACTGTGTTGTTCATCAAGGAGGAAAGATATTCCATCTTAGCCACAAACCAAACGCGGTTCATGAGTTCCGGACGGGTTGGAGGAATGGGGAGTTTCCATGATTTAGCAACCTGGAGTTTAGCTGCACAGGCTATATACATAGCTAGTTTGTTTTCCGGCTTGAATAGCTGGCAGGCTGGGGCACACAGGAGCAACGTCTCAGGGGGCAAAAGGGGGCAGTCCGGAATAAGCGACTGGATAAGGGTACGGACCATAAACCAAAAGGAGGCTATCCTCGGGCAGCTCCACCAAATGTGAAAATACGAGCCTACTTGACCACATTGGCGCCAACAGAGGTTAGAAGTGTTCGGATATATTTGGTGTAAGCGCTCGGGGACCAGATACCATCGCGTGTAAACTTTGTAGGAGTTCTCCTTAATGGAGACGCTAATAGAACATTTAGAGATATTCAGTCGGATAGATTCCCACGTGTCATCTTCCAAGGGTGTCCCCAAGTCGGTATCCCAAGCAAGTTCATGTGCCGTGCGGGGTGACGCAACTAGAGACAAAATGGAGTGATACAGATTAGATATAGTGCCTCGGTCCGTGGGGCGATACATGCAAAGGCGCTCCATCGGAGTCGGGATATTAGGGATAGGCGTTGTCCTAGTTGAGGACATAACGAAATTTCGAATTTGAAGGTATTGATAGAAATATGACGTCGGGAGAGAGTGCTTTGTTTGAAGGTCTGCGAATGAGTACGGTGTATTGTTGTGAAGTAGATGATGATAGCGGGAGACTCCTGCTCTGGTCCAGTTGGAAGCAAGTTGGTGGGATCGGCCCGGTGAGATGGAGGGGTTGTTCCAAATGGGGGTTAGGGAAGAGGGAGTTGTGTGAAGTGAAAGTTTAGATTTTAGCGAGTCCCACACCGATAAAGTTAGGGATATTGTTGGCACTGGCTGAATGGTTTTAGGTCTGTGCGGACGGGGGAGCCATGGAAGGTGAGAAACCGAGTCGACCTGAGCCAAATCACTCTCCAAGTCCACCCATCTCCTTGTGTGCCGTGGAGAGTGCCAGGCGACTAGTTGACTGAGAGCCATGGCGTGGTAGTATCTTGACAGCGAGGGAAGGCCTAGACCACTACACGAAGAGCTCTGCTGGAGGGTCTCCCTACGCAATCGTGGCTTCTTGTCATTCCATATGAATTTACCATATTGGGTCTGGAGGGAAGATAGAATCCGAGGAGGGACCGGGACAGGGAGAGTCTGGAAGAGGTATAATATCTTGGGGATGACATTCATCTTAATGGCATTAATCCTGCCGATCCAAGAAATGAAATGTTTTTTCCATCCTAAGATGTTTTGAGATATTTCCTTAAATAAGGGTGGAAAGTTGGCGTCATAGAGAGAGTGGTAAGATTTGGTGATTTGTACCCCCAAATATTTAATGGAGGTATGACGCCATGCATAAGGGAAGTTGGATTTCAGAAGGTTTAGGGTATTGAGAGGGATGTGTAGCGGGAGAGCCTCTGATTTGTTGTTGTTCACCCTATATCCAGAGAGGTCCCCGTAGAGAGTTAATTCCTTGAAAAGATTGGGAAGGGAAATTAGTGGGTTAGTGAGGGTGAGGAGGACGTCATCCGCAAAAAGGGAGAGTTTGTAGTGTGAGTCTTTGATAGAAAAGCCCGTAATATCCGGATTAAGACGGATGCGGCAGGCGAGAGGTTCAATTATCAGAGCGAAGATGAGAGGCGACAGTGGGCATCCCTGTCGCGTACCATTGGTGATGGCAAAGGTGTCCGAAAGAATTCCATTTGTTAACACAGAAGTGGAGGGGTTGTGATAGAGTGCCGATATTGCTTGGAGAAAATTCCCGTGGACACCAAAGCTGCGGAGTGTTTGATCGAGGAAGGCCCACGAAACCCTATCGAAGGCCTTTTCCGCATCTAATGCCAATAGAAGAGAGGGGAGCTTGACTGAATTAGCATGATGGATCAAGTTGATGGTGCGTCTGGTATTATCTAGAGCTTGGCGTGTAGGGACAAATCCGACTTGGTCGGGGTGTATAAGGGACGGGAGAAGAGGGTTCAGGCGTAAGGCAAGGATTTTTGCAAAAAGTTTCAGGTCGGTGTTGAGAAGGGATATAGGGCGATAATTAGAGACCTGCTGGTGATCCTTACCAGGTTTGGGAATAACAGTGATTAGTGCTCTAGTAGTTTCGCTGTGGAAGAGTTCCCCGTTAAGGATTTTATTAAAAGTAGACGTCAAGTGGGGGACTAGATCACATTAGAATGTTTTATAGTACGCGAAGGGTAGGCCGTCCGGTCCCGGGGCCTTAGAGGGTTTCTGAAGTTTAAGAGCAGCCGATACTTCCTCGTCGGATATAGGCTTACATAGTGCAGTGGCTGAGGGAGCATCCAACTGTGGGAGAGAGCACGAGGTCAGGAAATCGGAAATTCGCATATTTGAGTCAGGTAGGGATGACGAACTGTCTGGGGAGTTATATAAACGTGCGTAATAATCTTTAAAGATAGAGTTAATATCTGAGGGTTTATAGTTGGTGTTGCCATTAGAGTCCTTAAGTGAGACTATGGAAGAGAGGGCTTTTCGTGCTTTTAACCTATTTGCCAAGAGGGCGTCGGCCTTGTTGCTTTTCTCATAAAATCGCTGGTTCAGCCAACGAAGGGATTTATCTATCTTTTCTGTGATTAGTGCATTGAGGGCTGCCCTGGCTGCCATAAGCTGTTTGTAGTTCGAGTCCGTGGGACTGCGCTTATGAAGAGAGTCTAGGTTTTGGACCTGATCAGTGAGATCCTTGAGTAATGCCTTGTGTTCCCTATTGCGATGAGATGCATAGCTGATTACATGGCCTCTGAGGACAGCTTTGTGGGCTTCCCAGACTAATGGGGAACATCCTGATTCAGGATTGTTAAAAGAAAAATATTCCTTAAGCAGCCCAGCTATCTTGGATTTGAAGGAGGGGATTTTAAGAAGTGTCTCGTTCAGGCGCCAAGATGGGCGGGAAGTTGGGGTATCCAACAGATCAAATGCGGACGCGATGGAGGAGTGATCCGACCAGACATTGGGGATAATCGAAGAGGACAGAATGTGGTTAGAGGCCGGGGGGCTGCAGAAGAGATAATCTAGTCTGGAATAAGATTGACGGGGGCAGGAAAAAAAAGTATAGTCCTTGGAGGATGGGTTAAGAGCACGCCAAGTGTCGAAGAGAGATGCCTCTTTAATAAGTTTGGAGAAGGTGTCGGATATATGACAGGTGCGGGGGTGTTTCTGGGGAGCGGATTTATGTAGCAGAGGGTCTAGAACTGCGTTGAAGTCCCCTCCCAGGAATACATAGCCCGCTCTGTGTTTCTGGAGGGCTTTGAAAAAGGATCTCAAGAACCGTTGTTGGCCCGTGTTGGGTGCGTATAGGTTGGCTATAGTTACGTCCAGGTGTCCCAGCCTGCCAACCAGAATGATATACCTACCCTCTGTGTCAACATGAACCGAGCTTTGGGTGAAGGGGAGTTTGTTGCTTATCAGGATAGCGACTCCGTTGTGCTTAGATTCACTTGAGGAGTACAACACAGTGGAAAATCGTCTGGAAGATAAATTGGGGTGGCCATTACGCTTAAAATGTGTTTCTTGAAGTAGAACTATGTCTGCGCGTAGGGTGCGGATTGTACGGAACAGATGAGAGCGTTTATGGGGCGTGTTAAGGCCCCGGACATTCATAGAAGCAATGGTGAAGGGCATGGTGCTGGGGGCAGGGAGAGTTTGGGTGAGGTAATGAAAAGGGAGATCAGTAGAAGGAGGCCGACTCGCTCGGGAGGGGGAGTTTAGAAAAAAAAAAGGGAGAGAAAGAAAAAGAGGAGAGAGGGAGAAAAAGAGGAGGGAGGAGAGGAAAAAAAAAACAAAAAAAAAAACAAACGACCCAAAGAAAAAATTAGGGATGGGTAGGAATAAGAGAAAGAACAGGTTACTCAATACAGAGGGGATTGGTACTCCTGTAATTAGGACTTAGTGGTCCAGAGAGGCGAGGGAACCAAAGTTCCGTGTCGCCAAAAGGGAGTAAGAAAAAGTAAATAAAATTGGGGGGTGGTGAAGATCTAAATGAGCAGAGAAATATCACATGTATGGAGGAGAACAGTGACTATACGCACAACCCGAGAAGAGAGGGGGTAAAGCGACAAACAAAATGTGCACTAGAGTGTAGGAGACACGAGGTGGGACGGTGTCCCCTGGGTGAGGGGGGGTAGAGGGAGAGAGACGAGGGGGGAGGGGGAGAGAGAGGGAGAAAAAAAAAAAAACGGAGGGTGTATGGGAGGAGGAGAGAAACAATCAGCATCTGAAAATACATTGAGTACTTATTGTCTGGAGATACCAGAAATTTTACGGCATACATAGATACACACTTGTCAAAACCTGCGGGATCGACCAGCACAGGGGGCCCACAGTGCAGCTTGTGAAGTCTAGGAGGGAGCCAGAGGTGAAGCTGGTTAAATATGTGAGACCCCTGTGCCCGTGGATCGCACCACAAACCATAACAGATAAAACTTGAAAACGTTGGGACTGCAGGAGAAGAGAGACCTAATAATGCATGGTGCTGTCATTATAACTGTGATCATCTAAGAGAGACATTAAGTCCCTGAGCTGAGAACAAACTAACAATGGGAGGCAAAATGGGGCGTAGGGGAGCGATAGAATCTAACCTCAATTGGAAGTAGCATGAAGGGCTAGGGGCGATTGCCAGAAACCAGAGATTGGCCACCCAGGCTACTATAAACATATGGAGTCTTGTGAGTTTGAACTGCTACAAAGAGTGGCCTCGAGATAATTCCAGAAAAAGAACAAAAGGCATTATGGGGTAGGGGTGGGTGGGTGGGGGGGGGGGGGAGGGATGAGAAGGGAGGAGGGAAAAAAGAAAAAAAAAAGGGGGGGAGGGGTATATGGGGGGAGGAGTGAACACATGCATTACGTGAACATAACATTGAAATCCTTGCAGTCGTATCATCGTATAACAGTATAACAGTATAACAGTATAACAAGGGGTGTGACCCCCCGACAACAAACAGTCAATGAAAAGTTATACAGATGTCTGAGGGGGGAAGCATGCATAATAGTGTAGATTATTCAAGGGCTGAAGTAGTTATCGACGGATAGGAAAAAGGTCTCGTCGGAGAACATCCAACCTAACGCATCATCCAATTTTAAGGTGAGTGGTCTGCTCCAGCAGGGGGACCAGCCTCCTCTATATGCGAGAGCAGGTCCCTGCCCTCACGGGGATCTCTGATGATGACCGTCTTTCCCTGGAGGTCAATGATTAGCTTGAAGGGGAAGCCCCATCGGTATCGGATGTTCCGGTCCCGTAGTGCCTTCGTGAGATCACGGAGTTCTCTCCGTTTAGCTAAGGTTAGAGGGGCCAGATCTTGGAAGAGCTGTAGTTTAGAAGATTTGTAGAGTACATAAGGCTTTCCACGGGTGGAGTTGAGGACCCTTTCCTTATCCTTAAACTTGAGGAAGCGGAGGACCACATCGCGAGGAGGTTCGCCATCCCTCGGCTTAGGACGGAGGGCACGGTGAGCCCTCTCTAGAGGAATCTGTACAGCCCCCAGGTCCGGGATCAGGAATGAGAAGAGGTCCTGGAGATAAGGTTCGAGGTTATCCATACTGACGGATTCCGGGATGTTGCGAATGCGCAGATTGGATCTGCGTTCGCGGTTCTCGAGATCCTCGTTTTTAGTGCGAAGCTCTGATAGTTCTGAGACAATGTGGTCCAGATCGCGCCCCGTATCATTTAGAGCTTTCTGGAAATGGTCCTGACGGGATTCCATTTCCGAGGCTCTGGAAGCAAGGGAAGAGATGTCCGTTTTGATGGAGGCCACCGCCTTGTCCAGTTTGGACTCCAAGGAGTCCTTAAAGTCCGAAATAAGGGAGCGGAGAGCTAAGATATCGTCTTTAGTGGACGGAGCGGAAGGCGGAGTGGCGGAATTATCCATAGAATCGTGAAGAGGGGAGGGGAGACCCCTAGGTTGGGTATTCTTGGTGCCCCTGGTAAAGTGTTGAGAGATATCGGCACCCCCTTGTTTAGGAGTTTTGGACGAAGATTTCTGCATGTGGATCGCACCAGTGTAGGGTATTATACTATGAAATATGATCCGTCAGGGAAGGTAGGGAGTCAGACGCAAAAAAAAAAAAAAGGGGGGGGGGGGGGAGACACCCAGGGAGGGACCGCGCTCCTCACTTTTAACCGGTCATAGCGCCGGGGACTGGCATGACGGGAATGTCGGCAATGAGGATTCCACTTCCAAGGTAGTAGGGAGTCCCCTGGTCAAGGACCCCTCCGCCGTTGCGGACCGGGGGGTGTGAGTCCTGAGTATTGAAGCAGGCCAGGCAGTGGGTTCTTCAATGCAGGTCAGGTGCCAGTGGAGTCCCGCCGGGAACAGGAGCCGGTGTCACCGGGGTCAGGGCGGAGCAGGACGAGGCTTCCAGCGCCCGGCGTGCCAGGGGCCACTGGTGACTCCGCAGTCCCCTGGGAGCAATCAAACCGGTTTATGGAGTCGGTGCGCGCAGAGGTAGGGACCAGCAGTGATGTCCCGGCACGGGGGGGAAGCAGAGGCTGGACCGTATTATAATATGGTGAGGGGGTGCCACTGAGGACTTATAGCAGCAGCCGCTCACTTATCCCTCGATGGTGCTGTGGGTCCCCGTTGTTCCGCTGCGGACCCACAGTCCCCTCCGTGCGCCCCAGAGTCCCAGTGTCGGTAGAGGGCCCCCTCCAAGATGGCCACCGGGCCCCACAAAGCCCCACCAATCTCCGGCGGCCCCAGCCAACCCAGGTACCCGCAGTAGTGAGCATCGGCAGGAGAAGCCCCTGTAGCTGGACCTCTGTTGGATAGAGCTCCAGAGGGCAGGGGAGAGGTGTGTGCTTCCTCCCCGCGGCCCCGGAACTGTGCGTCGGCCCGGGGGTTAAATCCAGCCTCTCGTCCGTCTGCCGGCAGTAGGCCTCCCGTCCCCACAGCACAGGGGAGCAGGAGGATAGCGGGCCTCAGCGCGTCCACTCGTGGGGCCCAGGCGGCCGGCCGCACGGCTCCCCACGTCCCAGGCTACCAGGAGGATGGAAGAGGTAGGGGTGGGAGGGCGCGTCTAGCGGCCCGGCGGCCTCCGTAGCTCCGGGGGACAGCGAGTGCGGCGGCTAGCAGGGAAGCTCCGATCACGGAGAGGACTCACCCACTTGGCGGGGAACGACTCTCCGTCCACCGGGGGGGGCACGATGGGTCCAAGCAGGATGGCAGTGTGCCGAGGAGGAACAGTCAGCGGCAAGACTCCTCCTTCCAGCGGTCAGTCTGGGCCGTCTCTCAACTCCAGGCCCCGGCTTCACTCTGGGGGAAAGGGCGCAATCCGCAGGAGCACTTAAAAGTACTCCCCGACTCCGCGGGTCCCCCCAAACAACAGCAGCAGGGTAGATGTGGCCACCGAGGGGCGCCTGGGGCCGACAGGAACCGGCTAGGAGGGTGTAAATGTGCTTATATTAGCTGTGCTTGCAGGAGCTGAGGAGATGCACAGCTATTCTCCACAGCAGCCAGGCCGTGATCTCCATGAATAAGAGATTTTAACGGTAAAAAGGGGGACGGTAAGTTTATCACATCCGAAGATGACACTAGTTTATGCCATAGTTCTAGGGTAGTCCTAATTGACTTGCAGGACCCGGTCCAATTACGCGCAACAGAAAATGGCATCCAGAATAAATCAAGGAGAGTGACTGAGTTCAAATAATAATCTTCCAGAATGACCCACGGCTTCAGGCTCGTATCATCGAACCAGTCCTTAGACTGACTCAAGATACAAGCAGCGTGATATTTTTCTATATCTGGGAAAGCAACACCTCCAGCTTGTTTGGATAGAATTAAAATCTTTTTAACAATTTTCGGCTTAGAGCCTCTCCAAACGTATCTAGTCAGGAGTTGATTAAATTTATTATATAAAAGTGTGGAAGGGGTTTTGGTATGGCGCGAAATAGGTACATTAGTTTCGGCAAGAGAACCATTTTAGCTGCAGTGATCCTACCTAGCCAAGATACCTCCTGCATCATCCACTCCCCAGTCAGCTCCACAAAGGCTTTTAATAAAGGGACATAGTTACACTCAATTAATTTATCTTCGCTGGACAGATTAATCCTTAAGTATCTCAAAGAGAGGCTCCGCCAGGCGTATTTCTACGATTCTTTCAGCCTAGAGACCACGTCCGAAGGTATATTGAATGGAAGGCCCTCTGTTTTAGTAGTGTTTAATTTATAGAAAGAAACATCCGAATATTGTTGAAGAGCTTTATGAAGTTCTGGTAGAGAAATCTCAAGATCTGCTAAACACAATAAAATATTGTCTGCGAACAGGCTAATTTAGTGGGATATACCACCAATAACAGGACCTCTAATCGACTCCTGAGTCCTAATATATGCAGCCAAGAGTTCTATCGCCAAAGCAAAAATAATAGGTGACAACAGGCAACCCTGACGCGTGCCGTTAGAGATATTGAAGCCTGAAGAGACTCACGATTTTTCAGGTAGTCCCCCGCACCCTCGGAAGAGAGGCCAGAACTTCCACATTTATTTATTTATTATTTATTTATTAACAGTTTCTTATATAGCGCAGCAAATTCCGTTGCGCTTTACAATTTAGTGAAGCGGGCAGGATGAGCTGATTATACCCGGGAATTATGGCTCCATATGGAGGGGGCGGAGCTACGGGATGCAAAACTCACAGCATTTTGTGATGACGGGGGCGGGGCCTAATGACATGATAGCCCCCAAAGTGGCCAGCAAAATCACCGGGATTCTCATGGAGAGAAGACCTTAAAGTATGGTATAAAGACAGCTGTTGTCAGTTATTGTCCTCTGTATATCTAGCAAAGTGAAAGGTTGCAGTCCACATAATAACAGGTTCTCCAATACCTACCACTTCTGCTGTTCTCACATATTGCTTAACATTACAATGAGTTGCATTTAAAATCAATTGTACCTCAATGGTCGAGTCTATGCAGGAATACTAGCTTGTAAGCTACAAACAGAAGCAGAAGTCCTTACAGTATATAGGCTACTACTTTGAAACAAAGTATACCATATTACATAGAATTTGATGGTAGATAAGAACCTCTTGGACCATCTAGTCTGCCCTTTTCACTCTCATTCACTTTAATTTGGCAACTTCAACACTATTTCCTAGGTCCTCGTAAGTATATTCTTATGTCTGTGGGTAGCACGGATGGTGTAATGGTTAGCATCACTGCCTCACAGCACTGAAGTCATGGGTTCGATTCCCACCATGGCACTGTGTGGAGTTTGTATATTCTACCCATACTTGCCTGGCTTTCCTCCCACAGTCCAAAAAGTAACGAGATTTATGGTAAGAACTTACCGTTGTTAAAACTCTTTCTGAGAGGTACACTGGGCTCCACAAGGATGGACAATGGGGATGTAGAGTAGGATCTTGATCCGAGGCACCAACAGGCTCAAAGCTTTGACTGTTCCCAGAAGGCACAGCGCCGCCTCCTCTAGAACCCCGCCTCCCTGCACAGGAGCTCAGTTTTTAGTTAACCAGCCCAATGCAGTAGCAGGAAAAGAGACGACAACGGTTAGTAGCCACATACACCACACGCTCACAACAGGAGAAGTGTCAGCGGCTAATGCCATATCAACCCGAAGAAGCTAAGTGCGTCAGGGTGGGCGCCTTGTGGAGCCCAGTGTACCTCGCAGAACGAGTTTTAACAACGGTAAGTTCTTACCATAAAACTCGTTTTCTGCTGCGGGGTGTTAGGTGCGGCGGTGCTCGCCCGCTCTCTGACAGAGCAGCTGTCACGGCCACCGCGCCTCTCTCCCTGTCTGTCTCCGCACGGCGCCTAGCAACGCCGGGACGCAGGGCGCGCGATAGCCGCCGGCTCCCTGGCAACGCTAGGACGCCGTGCGTTCAGGGCGGTCGGGTCCATAGCAACGGGGACGCCACAGGCGGACCGCGTTCCCCGTTGCATTAATGAAGCATTCACACATGTGTTTCCCCTGCTCGTGCAGCAAGGCAGCTGCACGACATTTGTTAATTAGGCTCTGTATTCCTATTGGAGGGTTCCCTGTTATATGCCTCCTCAGTGCCTCACACAAACGCCGGTGATAGCTTCCTGTTTGCTGTTTATGTCTGGTGAACGTCTGTTCCTGGTCTGCTGTATCCGGTCCGTCCTGCTCCCTGTGTCCTTGTATCCAGGAATTCTTTAGCCGGTCCCGGGAATCCTTCTGGTCCTCGTGAACCTGTGACTGTCGTTTGGGGTTCTCGCCCGGTTTCGTGAGCGGCGGCTTTGCCGCAAGTTGCGGCCTAGCCCGCTTTAGTATTGCATTATTTTGTACTGGTGCATTTGCGGAGGTTTCCGCTTCCACTGTTCCCCCCGGAACTCGGCGGTGCCGTGTAGGGGAGTGGACAGTGGTATCTTTTTGGTTGTTCTTTTCCTTTGGCGGCAAGCCGCACATACATTTAGTTTTAGGCTAGTCAGTAGCCCCTGGCTTTGGTTGTTTCAGTTAGAGGGCCCCTTGTTATTACCCTGTCTCAGTTCACGCTTTGTCTCTCTTTAAGACCTGAGGGGGCATCGGAGTTGGGCAGACCTAATCCGCCCTTCAAACGCGGCTGCCATGGGCCCAAGAAACCATAGTCCTGCAAGAGTGAACTGACAACACGGGTAAAACAACGGAGGTAGGGTGCCAGGGGCTATTCCCGTTCTATTTCACCAAATCCAGCATTGCGTCCTGGTGCTCTGAACTCACTTCATAACATCTTCCGTGTTCTGAGTGCCAGGGATCGTAACATTATCACCGGCCCAAAACAAAATAAAAAAAAAGAAGGGTATATTTTTTTTCCTTTGTATTGGTGGGCCTAGAAATTCGCCCTCATGAATCCGGCAGGTTTAGGTCCAAATCCCAGTCAGCTTTTGGCCAACCAGATTCAGGAATTAACTCAGATGGTTCAGGACCTTTCTCTTCGGGTGAGATCGCAGGTAGATCTTTTGCGAGCCTCCCCGAGTATGGTTCCTGAACCAAAGATGCATTTACCTGACCGTTTTTCGGGTAGCCGAAAGGATTTTTTTAATTTTAAGGAAGCTTGTAAGCTTTATTTTCGTTTAAAGCCCCATTCTTCCGGTACGGAGTCTCAACGGGTCGGGATTGTGATATCCTTACTCCAAGGTGATCCACAGACCTGGGCTTTTGGGCTAAGATCAGATGATGCTGCCTTGCTATCAGTAGATGCCTTTTTTAAGTCCTTAGGCCTTTTGTATGATGACCCTGATAGAGAAGCATCAGCTGAGAGCCATCTGCGGGCACTAAAGCAAGGGAAAGATCCAGCAGAAGCATATTGTACCGAGTTTCGCCGTTGGTCGAACGACTGTGGCTGGAATGACCCGGCCCTGCGCAGTCAGTTTCGCCTCGGTTTGTCTGAAGTTATTAAAGACAGTCATCTTTAGTACCCCGCTCCTGAGACTCTAGACAAACTCATGGAGCTCGCTATTAAAATTGATCGTCGTCTCCGAGAGCGGAGGGCTGAAAGAGGAACAACTTTTAGGCCTAGTCCATGTGTATATACTTTTCCTGAGGACGTCGAAGAGCCCATGCAGATGGGTTTCTCCCGGCTGTCCCCAGAGGAAAGAACCAGAAGGTTAAAATCTGGTCTTTGTTTGTATTGTGGGGCAAGGGACATATCGCACGTAGTTGCCCGAATAAGTCGGAAAACGCTCTGACCAAGTGAATTGTGAGGGGGTTCACTTGGGTCTGCAGTTAATCTCCTCAAATGATTCTTTATTAGTTCCTGTAAAGATTTCCTTTGGTAGCCTCAGTTCGTCGGTGTCGGCCTTCGTCGACAGTGGAGCTGCAGGAAATTTCATGGATTTAGGTTGGGCTAAGACTTTAGGCGTTCCACAGGTACCTTTGGATAAACGTATCACCATGCACGGCTTGGATGGTGGTCCGCTTTCCAATGGGGTTATTACTCACCGCACACCTCCAGTACTACTGACAGTGGGGGCCCTACATTCAGAAAAAATAGAATTTCACCTCACTCATTGTCCGGCAGTTCCAGTAGTTTTGGGTCACCCCTGGCTTGCCCTTCATAATCCCACCATAGATTGGTGGTCTGGGGAGATTTCCCAATGGGGTTCCTTTTGTGTTAAGGAGTGTATTTCCCATCCAGTCCGGGTTGCGGCTGTAACCCCAGAATGTATTCCTTTGGAATATCAGGATTTTGCCGATGTTTTCTCCAAGGGTAACGCGGACGTTCTGCCTCCCCATCGGTCCTATGATTGTACTATTGATTTAATTCCAGGTGCCACTTTACCTAAGGGGAGATTATATGCCCTGTCTGGGCCGGAAACCACGGCTATGGATAATTACATTCAGTAGAGCCTGAAAAAAGGCTTCATTAGGCCCTCGAAAATAAGAATTTACTCACCGGTAATTCTATTTCTCGTAGTCCGTAGTGGATGCTGGGGACTCCGTCAGGACCATGGGGAATAGCGGCTCCGCAGGAGACAGGGCACAAAATTTAAAAGTTTGACCACTAGGTGGTGTGCACTGGCTCCTCCCCCTATGACCCTCCTCCAAGCCTCAGTTAGGATACTGTGCCCGGACGAGCGTACACAATAAGGAAGGATATTGAATCCCGGGTAAGACTCATACCAGCCACACCAATCACACTGTACAACTTGTGATCTGAACCCAGTTAACAGTATGATAACCGAAAAGAGCCTCTTAAACGAAGGCTCCCAACAATAATAACCCGATTTTTGTAACAATAACTATGTACAAGTATTGCAGACAATCCGCACTTGGGATGGGCGCCCAGCATCCACTACGGACTACGAGAAATAGAATTACCGGTGAGTAAATTCTTATTTTCTCTGACGTCCTAAGTGGATGCTGGGGACTCCGTCAGGACCATGGGGATTATACCAAAGCTCCCAAACGGGCGGGAGAGTGCGGATGACTCTGCAGCACCGAATGAGAGAACTCCAGGTCCTCCTTAGCCAGGGTATCAAATTTGTAGAATTTTACAAACGTGTTCTCCCCTGACCACGTAGCTGCTCGGCAGAGTTGTAATGCCGAGACCCCTCGGGCAGCCGCCCAAGATGAGCCCACCTTCCTTGTGGAGTGGGCATTGACAGATTTAGGCTGTGGCAGGCCTGCCACAGAATGTGCAAGTTGAATTGTGCTACAAATCCAACGAGCAATCGTCTGCTTAGACGCAGGAGCACCCAGCTTGTTGGGTGCATACAGTATAAACAGCGAGTCAGACTTCCTGACTCCAGCCGTCCTTGAAATATATATTTTTAATGCTCTGACAACGTCCAGCAACTTGGAGTCCTCCAAATCGCTAGTAGCCGCAGGCACCACAATAGGCTGGTTCAGGTGAAACGCTGATACCACCTTAGGGAGAAACTGAGGACGCGTCCGCAGTTCTGCCCTGTCCGAATGGAAAATCAGATATGGGCTTTTGTACGATAAAGCCGCCAATTCTGACACTCTCCTGGCCGAAGCCAGGGCCAGTAGCATGGTTACTTTCCATGTAAGATATTTCAAATCCACCGATTTGAGTGGCTCAAACCAATGGGATTTGAGAAAATTCAAAACTACATTGAGATCCCACGGTGCCACTGGAGGCACAATCGGGGGCTGTATATGTAGTACTCCTTTTACAAAAGTCTGGACTTCAGGAACTGAAGCCAATTCTTTCTGGAAGAAAATCGACAGGGCCGAAATTTGAACCTTAATGGACCCCAATTTGAGGCCCATAGACAATCCTGTTTGCAGGAAATGTAGGAATCGACCCAGTTGAAATTCCTCCGTCGGGGCCCTCCTGGCCTCACACCACGCAACATATTTTCTCCAAATGCGGTGATAATGTTGTGCAGTCACCTCCTTCCTGGCTTTGACCAGGGTAGGGATGACCTCTTCCGGAATGCCTTTTTCCCTTAGGATCCGGCGTTCAACCGCCATGCCGTCAAACGCAGCCGCGGTAAGTCTTGGAATAGACACGGTCCCTGCTGAAGCAGGTCCCTTCTTAGAGGTAGAGGCCACGGATCTTCCGTGAGCATCTCCTGAATTTCCGGGTACCAAGTCCTTCTTGGCCAGTCCGGAGCCACGAGTATCGTTCTTACTCCCCTTTGCCGTATAATTCTCAGTACCTTGGGTATGAGAGGCAGAGGAGGGAACACATACACTGACTGGTACACCCATGGTGTTACCAGAGCGTCCACAGCTATTGCCTGAGGGTCTCTTGACCTGGCGCAATACCTGTCCAGTTTTTTGTTGAGGAGGGACGCCATCATGTCCACCATTGGTCTTTCCCAATGGACCACAATCATGTGGAAGACTTCTGGATGAAGTCCCCACTCTCCCGGGTGAAGATCATGTCTGCTGAGGAAGTCTGCTTCCCAGTTGTCCACTCCCGGGATGAACACTGCTGACAGTGCTATCACATGATTTTCTGCCCAGCGAAGAATCCTTGCAGCTTCTGCCATTGCCCTCCTGCTTCTTGTGCCGCCCTGTCTGTTTACGTGGGCGACTGCCGTGATGTTGTCCGACTGGATCAACACCGGCTGACCCTGAAGCAGAGGTTTTGCCAGGCTTAGAGCATTGTAAATTGCTCTTAGTTCCAGTATATTTATGTGAAGAGACGTTTCCAGGCTTGACCACAAGCCCTGGAAGTTTCTTCCCTGTGTGACCGCTCCCCAGCCTCTCAGGCTGGCATCCGTGGTCACTAGGACCCAGTTCTGTATGCCGAATCTGCGGCCCTCTAACAGATGAGCACTCTGCAACCACCATAGCAGAGACACCCTTGTCCTTGTCGACAAATTTATCCGCTGATGCATCTGCAGATGCGATCCGGACCATTTGTCCAGTAGATCCCACTGAAAAATTCGTGCATGGAATCTGCCGAATGGAATCGCTTCGTAAGAAGCCACCATTTTTCCCAGGACTCTTGTGCATTGATGCACAGACACTTTCCCTGGTTTTAGGAGGTTCCTGACGAGTTCGGATAACTCCCTGGCTTTCTCCTCCGGAAGAAATACCTTTTTCTGAACAGTGTCCAGAATCATCCCTAGGAACAGCAGACGTGTCGTCGGGATCAGTTGGGATTTTGGAAAATTCAGAATCCACCCGTGCTGTTGGAGCACTACTTGGGTTAGTGCTACTCCGACCTCCAGCTGTTCTCTGGACCTTGCCCTTATCAGGAGATCGTCCAAGTAAGGGATAATTAATACGCCTTTTCTTCGAAGAAGGATCATCATTTCGGCCATTACCTTGGTAAAGACCCGGGGTGCCGTGGACAATCCAAACGGCAGCGTCTGAAACTGATAATGACAGTTTTGTACCACGAACCTGAGGTACCCTTGGTGTGAAGGGCAAATTGGGACATGAAGGTAAGCATCCTTGATGTCCAAGGACACCATAAAATCCCCTTCTTCCAGATTCGCTATCACTGCTCTGAGTGACTCCATCTTGAACTTGAATTTTTGTATGTACAGGTTCAGAGATTTCAGATTTAGAATAGGTCTTACCGAGCCGTCCGGCTTCGGTACCACAAATAGCGTGGAGTAATACCCCTTTCCCTGTTGTAAAAGGGGTACCTTGACTATCACCTGCTGAGAATACAGCTTGTGAATGGCTTCCAATACCGTCGCCCTGTCGGAGGGAGACGTTGGCAAAGCAGACTTTAGGAACCGGCGAGGGGGAGACTTCTCGAATTCCAACCTGTAACCCTGAGATACTACCTGCAGGATCCAGGGGTCCACCTTCGAGTGAGCCCACTGTGCGCTGAAATTCTTGAGGCGACCCCCCACCGCCCCTGAGTCCGCTTGTAAGGTCCCAGCGTTATGCTGAGGCCTTTGCAGAAGCCGGGGAGGGCTTCTGGTCCTGGGAAGGAGCTGCTTGCTGCAGTCTCTTACCCTTTCCTTTGCCTCGGGGCAAATATGAATGTCCTTTTGCCCGCTTGTTCTTATAGGAACGAAAGGACTGCGGCTGAAAAGACTGTGTCTTTTTCTGCTGGGAGGTGACCTGAGGTAAAAAGGTGGATTTCCCGGCTGTTGCCGTGGCCACCAAATCCGATAGACCGACCCCAAATAATTCCTCCCCCTTATACGGCAATACTTCCATATGCCGTTTGGAATCCGCATCACCTGACCACTGTCGCGTCCATAAACTTCTTCTGGCAGATATGGACATCGCACTTACTCTTGATGCCAGAGTGCAAATATCTCTCTGTGCATCTCGCATATAAAGAAATGCATCCTTTAAATGCTCTATAGTCAATAAAATACTGTCCCTATCCAGGGTATCAATATTTTCAGTCAGTGACTCCGACCAAGCCACCCCAGCACTGCACATCCAGGCTGAGGCGATTGCTGGTCGCAGTATAACACCCGTATGTGTGTATATACTTTTTAGTGTATTCTCCAGCCTCCTATCAGCTGGATCCTTGAGGGCGGCCGTCTCTGGAGACGGTAACGCCACTTGTTTTGATAAGCGTGTGAGCGCCTTATCTACCCTAGGGGGTGTTTCCCAGCGCGCCCTAACCTCTGGCGGGAAAGGGTATAATGCCAATAACTTCTTTGAAATTAGCAGTTTTCTATCGGGGGTAACCCACGCTTCATCACACACTTCATTCAACTCCTCTGATTCAGGAAAAACTACAGGTAGTTTTTTCACACCCCACATAATACCCCTTTTTGTGGTACTTGCAGTATCAGAGATATGCAAAGCTTCCTTCATTGCCGTGATCATATAACGTGTGGCCCTACTGGAAAATACGTTTGTTTCTTCACCGTCGACACTGGATTCGGTGTCCGTGTCTGTGTCGACCGACTGAGGTAAAGGGCGTTTTACAGCCCCTGACGGTGTTTGAGACGCCTGGACAGGTACTAACTGGTTTGCCGGCCGTCTCATGTCGTCAACCGACTTTTGCAGCGTGCTGACACTATCACGTAATTCCATAAACAAAGCCATCCATTCCGGTGTCGACTCCCTAGGGGGTGACATCACCATTACAGGCAATTGCTCCGCCTCCACGCCAACATCGTCCTCATACATGTCGACACACGCGTACCGACACACAGCAGACACACAGGGAATGCTCTGATAGAAGACAGGACCCCACTAGCCCTTTGGGGAGACAGAGGGAGAGTTTGCCAGCACACACCCAAGCGCTATAAATATATAGGGACAACCTTAAATAAGTGTGTTCCCCTTATAGCAGCTTAAATATTATTAATATCGCCAAATAAGTGCCCCCCCTCTCTGTTTTTACCCTGTTTCTGTAGTGCAGTGCAGGGGAGAGCCTGGGAGCCTTCCTAGCAGCGGAGCTGTGTAGGAAAATGGCGCTGTGTGCTGAGGAGAATAGGCCCCGCCCCCTTTTCGGCGGGCTTCTTCTCCCGGTTTTTCTGAAAACCTGGCAGGGGTTAAATACATCCATATAGCCCCAGGGGCTATATGTGATGTATTTTAGCCAGAATAGGTACTTTTCATTGCTGCCCAGGGCGCCCCCCCCAGCGCCCTGCACCCTCAGTGACCGTTGGTGTGAAGTGTGCCGAGAGCAATGGCGCACAGCTGCAGTGCTGTGCGCTACCTCATGAAGACTGAGAAGTCTTCAGCCGCCGGTTTCTGGACCTCTTCTCTTTTCGGCATCTGCAAGGGGGTCGGCGGCGCGGCTCCGGTGACCCATACAGGCTGTACCTGTGATCGTCCCTCTGGAGCTAGTGTCCAGTAGCCTAAGAAGCCAATCCATCCTGCACGCAGGTGAGTTCACTTCTTCTCCCCTAGGTCCCTCGTTGCAGTGAGCCTGTTGCCAGCAGGACTCACTGAAAATAAAAAACCTAACAAAACTTTTTCTAAGCAGCTCTTTAGGAGAGCCACATAGATTGCACCCTGCTCGGACGGGCACAAAAACCTAACTGAGGCTTGGAGGAGGGTCATAGGGGGAGGAGCCAGTGCACACCACCTAGTGGTCAAACTTTTAAATTTTGTGCCCTGTCTCCTGCGGAGCCGCTATTCCCCATGGTCCTGACGGAGTCCCCAGCATCCACTTAGGACGTCAGAGAAATCTCCATTGAGTGCGGGGTTCTTTTTTGTTGAGAAAAAAGATGGGTCGCTCAGACCATGTATTGACTTTCGGGCTTTGAATAAAATTTCTGTTAAAAACACCTACCCCTTGCCATTGATTTCAGTACTCTTTGATCAGTTACGCTCTGCCGTTATCTTCACTAAGATCGATCTTAAGTGGGGTACACACGGAGCGATAATCTAAGCAATCTGACTAGATTGCTTAGATTTTCAGCAAGATCGCTCCGTGTGTAGCCCTAACAGCGATAGCGATGCGCAGCCCCGCGCATCGCTATCGCTGCTGCTAGATTGGCCTGCATGCAGGCCAATCTAGCGGGTCGCTCACTTCACCCGCTGGGTGAAGTGAGCGGCCCCCCCGTCTCCCCCCGCACGCTCAGCACAGATCGCGCTGTGCTGAGCGCCGGGAGAGATGTGTGCTGAGCGGTTCGCTCAGCACACATCTCTCCAGCATCGGGCCGTGAGTACTGGCCTTAAGAGGAGCTTACAATCTCATCCGAATAAGATCTGGGGATGAGTGGAAGATGGCTTTCAGCACACAGTCGGTCATTATGAATACCTGGTGATGCCGTTTGGGCTGTCAAATGCGCCTGCGGTATTTCAAGACCTCATAAATGATGTGCTTCGTGACTTTCTTGGGAAGTTCGTAGTCGTTTATTTAGATGACATTTTGATTTACTCTGAGTCTTTGGAACAACATGTTTCCCATGTGCGTCTGGTTCTTCAAAAACTACGGGAGAATCATTTATATGCTAAACTTGAGAAATGTGATTTCCACATCACAGAAGTGTCTTTCGTGGGGTATATTATTTCTCCCCAGGGGTTTTTCATGGAACCGAAAAAAAACTCCAGGCCAACCTTAATTGGGCGCAACCCACAAATTTAAAAGCAATTCAGCGCTTTTTAGGGTTTGCAAATTATTATAGGCGTTTCATTCATACCTTTTCTGATTTGGTCGCTCCTATTGTAGCATTGACAAAAAAAGGAGCAAAAGGAGCGGACCCTTCCAATTGGTCGCCTGAAGCTGAGTCTGCCTTTCTGACCTTGAAGCAGGCCTTTGTCTCGGCTCCTGTTCTCAGGAACCCTAACTCGGAGCTCCCCTTTATAGTCGAGGTAGATGCCTCAGAGGTTGGAGTGAGGGCTATCCTTTCTCAGGAAGATCCGGAGTCTCAGGAGTTACACCCTTGTGCCTTCATGTCCAGGAAATTCTCTTCCGCAGAATCCAACTATGATGTTGGTAATCGAGAATTGCTGGCAGTTAAATGGGCTTTCGAGGAGTGGAGGCATTGGCTGGAGGGAGCTAGGCATACCATTACAGTATTTACTGACCATAAGAACCTGCAGTATATTGAGTCAGCTAAACGGCTTAATGCTCGGCAGGCACGTTGGGCATTGTTTTTTACTCGTTTCAGGTTTATTATCACTTTCAGGCCCGGTTCCAAGAATACGAAAGCTGACGCCCTGTCACGTTGTTTTCTTCCGGTTCACAATAACCATCCTGCTACTACCCCCATAGTTCCATCATCTATCATCCGGGCAGGCCACACACAGGATTTATTTACACAGCTTGTCCAGTTTCAACAGCAGGCTCCCAAAGTTACTCCTGCTGACCGTCTTTTCGTCCCTGAATTTCTGAGAGGCTCTGTTCTAGCTGAGTTTCATGACAACAAAGTGTCTGGTCATCCAGGTATCACTAAGACCTTGGAACTAGTATCTCGTTCGGTGTGGTGGCCTAGTCTCTCTAAAGACGTTAAGGAATTTGTCCGTTCCTGTCAGGTTTGTGCTCAGTACAAGGTAGCTCGAGCGTTGCCAGTAGGGCAACTCATACCTCTAGCCATTCCTCTCAGGCCATGGTCACATATATCCATGGATTTCGTGGTGGACCTTCCTCTTTCAGCAGGCTTTCGAGTCATTTGGGTGGTAGTAGACCGTTTTAGTAAAATGGCTCATTTCATTGCTCTCCCCCGGTTACCCTCTGCTCAAGGGTTAGCAGTTTTGTTCCTCCGCCATATGTTCAGGCTCCATGGTTTGCCCACGGATATTGTCTCTGATCGGGGTCCGCAATTCATTGCACGATTCTGGAAACGTTTTTGTGCCTCATTAAATATGAAACTTTCTTTAACATCTGGGTATCATCCTCGATCTAACGGACAAACTGAACGTGTAAATCAGTCATTAAAACAGTACTTACGGTTATATTCGGCCAAACTTCAGAATGATTGGTCTGAATTTCTTCCTTTGGCCGAGTTTGCTTATAATAACTCTTGTCATTCTTCCACCAAGGAGTCCCCATTCTTTTCAGTGTTGGGCTTCCATCCTAGAGCGAATTCTTTTTACCCTCATGTTCCAGTCTCCTCGTTGACCTTAACTTCCCGTCTTAGAATGATTTGGAGAAAAGTTCACCTTGCCCTTAAGAAGGCTGCCTTCCGAGAAAAGATTTTTTCTGACAGGTTCCGGCGCCCATGCACTTTTAAAGTGGGAGATAAGGTGTGGTTGTCAACCCGCAACATCAGGCTCCGACAGCCTTCGGCTAGATTAGGACCCAAATTTATTGGACCGTTCCTTATCATTAAAAAGGTCAACCCAGTTGCTTTTCGACTACGTTTGCCGAGATCACTCAAAATTGGCAATACTTTTCACTGTTCCCTTCTGAAACAGTATTTTTCTTCCAGGAGATTTCTTCGGAGGACTTCCCGGGGTAGACTTCCGGTGGATGTGCAGGGGCAACAAGAGTACTTGGTGGAGAAGGTTTTAGATTCTAAGCTTTCTCGGGGCCGACTTTATTTTTTGGTCCACTGGAAAGGCTATGGCCCTGAAGAAAGGTCTTGGGTGTTGGATAAGGATTTACATGCTCCTAGACTTAAGAGGATATTTTTTCAGGAGTTTCCTCAGAAAGCCGGCTCTAGGGGTTCTGTAACCCCTCCTCAAGGGGGGGGTACTGTTAGGCGTGGCGGTGCTCGCCCGCTCTCTGACAGAGCAGCGGTCACGGCCGCCGCGCCTCTCTCCCTGTCTGTCTCCGCACGGCGCCTAGCAACGCCGGGACGCCGGGCGCGCGATAGCCGCCGGCTCCCTGGCAACGCTAGGATGCCGTGCGTTCAGGGCCGTCGGGTCCATAGCAACGGGGACGCCACAGGCGGACCGCGTTCCCCGTTGCATTAAGGAAGCATTCACACCTGTGTTTCCCCTGCTCGTGCAGCAAGGCAGTTGCACGACATTTGTTAATTAGGCTCTGTATTCCTATTGGAGGGTTTCCTGTTATATGCCTCCTCAGTGCCTCACACAAACGCCGGTGATAGCTACCTGTTTTCTGTTTATGTCTGGTGAACGTCTGTTCCTGGTCTGCTGTATCCGGTCCGTCCTGCTCCCTGTGTCCTTGTATCCAGGAATTCTTTAGCCGGTGCCGGGAATCCTTCTGGTCCTCGTGAACCTGTGACTGTCGTTTGGGGTTCTCGCCCGGTTTCGTGAGTGGCGGCTTTGCCGCGTGTTGCGGCCTAGCCCGCTTTAGTATTGCATTATTTTGTACTGGTGCATTTGCGGAGGTTTCCGCTTCCACTGTTCGCCCCGGAACTCGGCGGTGCCATGTAGGGGAGTGGACAGTGGTATCTTTTTGGTTGTTCTTTTCCTTTGGCGGCAAGCCGCACATACATTTAGTTTTAGGCTAGTCAGTAGCCCCTGGCTTTGGTTGTTTCAGTTAGAGGGCCCCTTGTTATTACCCTGTCTCAGTTCACGCTTTGTCTCTCTTTAAGACCTGAGGGGGCATCGGAGTTGGGCAGACCTAATCCGCCCTTCAAACGCGGCTGCCATGGGCCCAAGAAACCATAGTCCTGCAAGAGTGAATTGACAACACGGGTAAAACAACGGAGGTAGGGTACCAGGGGCTATTCCCGTTCTATTTCACCAAATCCAGCATTGCGTCCTGGTGCTCTGAACTCACTTCATAACATCTTCCGTGTTCTGAGCGCCAGGGATCGTAACACGGGGTACACTGGGCTCCACAAGGATGGACAATGGGGATGTCCTAGGGAGGGGACGCACTGTAGCGGGCACAAGAACCCGGCGTACAAAGGAAGCATCCTGGGAAGCGGCAGTATCGAAGGCATAAAACCTTATGAACGTGTTCACGGAGGACCACGTAGCCGCCTTGCACAATTGGTCAAGGGTCGCACCACGTTGGGCCGCCCAAGCAGGTCCAACAGGCCGGGTAGAATGGGCCGTAATGTGAGCAGGAGCTGACAGACCAGCCTTCACATAAGCATGTGCAATCACCATTCTAATCCACCAGGCCAGGGTCTGCTTGTGAGCAGGCCAGCCACGTTTGTGAAATCCAAACAAAACAAAGAGAGAATCAGACTTTCGAATAGAAGCAGTTCTCTTCACATAGATACGGAGAGCCCGTACCACATCCAAAGACCGCTCTTTGGGAGACAGATCAGGAGAGACAAAGGCCAGAACCACAATCTCCTGATTAAGGTGGAACGAGGAAACCACCTTTGGTAAATAACCGTGACGAGTCCGAAGTACCACCCGGTCATGGGGAAAAATCAGATATGGGGAACTACAGGAAAGGGCACCCAAATCCGACACTCTTCTAGCAGAGGCAATAGCCAGCAAGAACACCACCTTAAGGGAAAGCCACTTAAGATCAGCTGAACCAAGGGGTTCAAACAGAGGCTCCTGCAATGCCTCCAAAACCACCGACAAATCCCAAGGAGCCACAGGCGGGACATAGGGAGGTTGGATATGCAACACACCCTGAGTGAAAGTATGAACATCAGGTAAAGTCGCAATTTTTCTCCGAAACCACACCGACAAGGCAGAAATATGAACCTTGAGGGAGGCAAGACGCAGGCCTAAATCCAGGCCCTGCTGCAGAAAAGCCAAAAGTTTGGCTGTACTAAACTTGGAAGCGTCATAATTGTTAGATGCGCACCAAAGTAGGAATGCCAGACCCTATGGTAAATCCAGGCAGAAGCCAGTTTCCGGGCCCGCAACATAGTTTTAATGACCTCCTCAGAAAAACCCTTAGCCCTCTAGACGGAAGCTTCAAGAGCCACGCCGTCAAAGACAGCCGGGCTAGGTCCTGGTAGACACAGGGGCCCTGAACGAGGAGGTCTGGGCGTTGTGGAAGTAGAATTGGACGCTCTGACGATAGGCCTTGCAGGTCTAAGAAACAGTGCCGTCCGGGCCACGCTGGAGCTATGAGAAGCAGATTTCCTTTTTCTTGCTTGAACTTCCGAATTACCCTGGGCAGGAGTGACACCGGAGGGAACACGTACGGCATCCGAAACCTCCACAGCACCGCCAGCGCATCCACGAATGCTGCTTGAGGATCCCTTGTCCATGCTCCGAAGACCGGAACCTTGTGATTGTGTCGAGACGCCATCAGATCTACATCTGGAAGGCCCCACTTTTCCACTAGGAGTTGAAACACTTCTGGATGGAGGCCCCACTCGCCGGCATGCACGTCCTGACGACTGAGAAAGTCTGCTTCCCAATTTAGGACTCCCGGAATGAAGATTGCCGATGTGGCCGGTAGATGGCATTCTGCCCAATGTAGAATCCGTGAGACTTCCTTCATTGCCAGACGGCTTTGAGTGCCGCCCTGATGATTTATGTAAGCCACTTTGGTGGCGTTGTCCGACTGTACTTGAACAGGACGGTTCTGAATTAAATGCTGGGCTAGGTTCAATGCATTGAAGACCGCCCGCAATTCCAGAATGTTGATTGAGAGGAGGGACTCCTCTTTGGTCCACCGACCCTGAAGGGAGTGTTGCTCCAGCACCGCACCCCAACCTCTTAGACTGGCATCTGTCGCCAACAGGACCCAGTTGGATATCCAGAAGGGACGGCCTCTGCACAATTGTCGGTCCTGGAGCCACCAGAGCAGCGACAGACGGACCTCCGGAGTCAAAGAGATCATTTGAGACCTGATCCGGTGAGGCAGGCCATCCCACTTGGCTAGAATCAGCCTCTGGAGGGGGCGAGAATGGAATTGAGCATACTCCACCATGTTGAATGCTGATACCATGAGGCCCAGCACCTGCATTGCCAAATGTATCGACACTTGCGGACGAGAAAGGAAGCAACGAATCCTGTCCTGAAGCTTCAGGACTTTCTCCTGACACAAGAACAACCTCTGGTTGTGAGTGTCCAATAGCGCTCCCAGATGCACCATGCTCTGAGCAGGGATCAGGGAGGATTTCTTCTAGTTGATGAGCCACCCGTGGGCTTGTAGAAACCGGACTGTCATATCCAGATGACGTAGGAGAAGTTCTGGGGAATTTGCCAGGGTTAACAAGTCGTCCAGATACGGCAGTATCCTGACCCCTTGATGGCGGAGTACCACCGTCATCACCGCCATTACTTTAGTGAAGACTCGCGGAGCCGTTGTTAAACCAAAAGGTAACGCCCGAAACTGGTAATGGAGGTTGCCAATAGCAAACCTCAGGTACTGCTGATGTGACACTGCTATAGGAAAATGCAGGTAAGCATCCTGTATGTCCAGGGAGACCATGTAGTCCCCAGGTTCCAAGGCCAGAACTATAGAGCGAAGGGTTTCCATACGGAACTTGGAAACCTTCACAAACCTGTTCAATGCCTTGAGGTTGAGAATGGTCCGGGAGGACCCATTCGGTTTCGGGACAAGAAACAGCGGAGAATAGTACCCCCGGCCCCTCTGCGCAAGAGGCACCTGTACTATGACTCCTGTATCCAGGAGGGTCTGTACCACCGAATGCAGAGTGGTTGCCTTTGTCTGGTCCGACGGGACGTCTGTCTGGCAAAATCGATGAGGGGGTCTGTATTTGAAGGCAATGGCGTAACCTCGAGTGACGACTTCCCGTACCCAGGCATCTGAAGTAGTGTTCAACCATTCCTTGGTATACCCTAGAAGCTGGCCCCCCACCCTGGGATACCCCAGGGGGAGGCCAGCCCCGTCATGCGGCAGGCTTATCGTTCTTGGAAGCTGGCTGACGGGCCGCCCAGGCTCTTTTTGGCTTCGGCTTACCAGGTTTGGAAGTGCGGGCCTGCTTGTTGTGCGCCTAACCTTTTGCTTTACCTGAAGTACGAAAGGGGCGAAAGGAAGTACCTTTAGCCTTCGACACAGAAGGAGCGGTACTTGGCAGACAGGCAGTTTTGGCAGTAGCCAAGTCAGCCACTATCTTATTTAAGTCCTCCACAAACAGAATATCTCCCTTGAAAGGGAGTACTTCCAGGGTTTTTCTAGAGTCCAGATCCACAGACCAGGATCTCAGCCACAATATCCGGCGAGCCAGGACTGACGTAGTAGAGGCCTTGGCTGCTAGGAAACCGGCATCAGAAGCTGCCTCTTTAATATAACGAGAAGCTGTGACAATATATGACAAGCATTGTCTAGCATAGTCAGAGGAGATTTCAGCATCTAACTCCAAGGCCCATGCTTCAATAGCCTCTGCAGCCCATGTTGCTGCAATAGTGGGCCTTTGTGCAGCACACGTGAGGGTGTAAATCGCTTTCAGACAACCCTCCACACGTTTATCTGTAGGCTCTTTTAGAGACGTGACGGTAGTGACAGGCAGAGCTGAGGAAACCACCATCCTAGCCACCTGTGTGTCTACTGGAGGAGGCGTTTCCCAATTCTTGGACAGCTCTGGCGCGAGGGGATAGCGAGCCAGCATCTTCTTTTGAGGCACAAACTTCGTACCCGGGTTTTCCCAGGGTTCCTGACGTATATCCACTAGGTGATCAGAGTGAGGTAAAACTTGTTTAACCACCTTCTGACGCTTGAACCTATCAGGTTTCTTAGGAGGGACGGATGGCTCGGGATCATCCGTAATCTGTAGAATTAACTTAATAGCCTCCAAAAGATCAGGAACATCCACATGTGAACTACCCTCCCCATCAGCCGTATCTGAGTCAGAACCTGTGGGGTCAGTGTAAGTGCCGTCTTCATCAGACGAGGTGTCGGTGACAGCAGTGGATTGTGAGGAGACAAGCGCTCGCTTAGAGGACCCCTTGGACTTAGGCGAGCGACGGTCAGACTTTTTAGTAGTCAGGGACTGGTTCAACTTCAACTGAGCAGATAAATCGTCCGCCCACGGCGGGTTAGCTGCAGGGACCACATACGGTTGTACCGGCATTGGGGGTCCCATAGGGGGTGTTAGTTTATGAACTAGCGTATGCAGAAGCGTGGAAAAAGTGGCCCACGGTGGGTCATTATGTGCCTCCGTTGCCACAGTCCCACTGGGGGGCAAGGAGCCCCCAGAACCAGAGCCCACAGCTGCTATATTCCCCTCATAGGGATCTGTGGCGTCAGCAACACCGACAGTGTGTTCAGCCCCAGAACCGTTACCCTCAGAAGCAGACATGATATAACTTGCAGTATCAGGTAACACAGTACAATTGGCAGCAGCAAAAATAAGATTTTAAACCTACCGGTAAATCTTTTTCTCCTAGTCCGTAGAGGATGCTGGGGACTCCGTAAGGACCGTGGGGATAGACGGGCTCCGTAGGAGACATGGGCACTAAAAAAGAACTTTAGGAATGGGTGTGCACTGGCTCCTCCCTCTATGCCCCTCCTCCAGACCTCAGTTAGAGAAACTGTGCCCAGAGGAGACGGACAGTACGAGGAAAGGATTTTTGTTAATCCAAGGGCAAGATTCATACCAGCCCACACCATTCACACCGTATAACTTGGGTTATACGAACCAGTTAACAGCATGAAACAACACAACATCAGTCAGAGACTGAACAAAACTGTAACATAACCCTTATGTAAGCAATAACTATATACAAGTCTTGCAGAAGTAGTCTGCACTGGGACGGGCGCCAAGCATCCTCTACGGACTACGAGAAAAAGATTTACCGGTAGGTTTAAAATCTTATTTTCTCTTACGTCCTAAAGGATGCTGAGGACTCCAAAAGGACCATGGGGTCTATACCAAAGCTCCAGACCGGGCGGTAGAGTGCGGATGACTCTGCAGCACCGATTGAGCAAACAGGAGGTCCTCCTCAGCCAGGGTATCAAACTTGTAAAACTTTGCAAAGGTGTTTGAACCCGACCAAGTAGCAGCTCGGCACAGCTGTAATGCCGAGACCCCTCGGGCAGCCGCCCAAGAAGAGCCCACCTTCCTAGTGGAATGGGACTTAACCGATCTTGATAACGGCAATCCAGCCGTAGAATGAGCCTGCTGAATTGTGTTACAGATCCAGTGAGCAATAGTCTGCTTAGAAGCAGGAGCGCCAATCTTGTTGGCTGCATACAGGACAAACAGTGCCTCTGTTTTCCTGACCCGAGCCGTTCTGGCCACGTAAATTTTCAAAGCCCTGACTACATCAAGGGACTCGGAATCCTCCAAGTCTCGGGTAGCCACAGGCACCACAATAGGTTGGTTCATATGAAAAGATGAAACCACCTTGGGCAAGAATTGAGGACGAGTCCGCAATTCTGCTCTATCCACATGGAAAACCAGATATGGGCTTTTGTGAGACAAAGCCGCCAACTCCGACACTCGCCTAGCCGAAGCCAAGGCTAACAACATAACCACTTTCCAAGTGAGATATTTTAATTCCACCGTTTTAAGTAGTTCAAACCAATGGGACTTAAGGAAACTCAACACCACGTTAAGGTCCCAAGGCGCCACCGGAGGTACAAAAGGAGGCTGAATATGCAGCACTCCCTTCACAAAAGTCTGTACTTCCGGGAGAGAAGCTAATTCCTTCTGAAAGAAAATGGATAGGGCCGAAATCTGAACCTTAATGGAGCCTAATTTTATGCCCAAATTCACTCCAGTTTGTAGGAAGTGAAGGAAACGGCCCAGATGGAATTCTTCCGTAGGAGCATTCCTGGCCTCACACCAAGAAACATACTTCCGACATATACGGTGACAATGTTTAGCTGTCACGTCCTTCCTAGCCTTTATCAGAGTAGGAATGACCTCACCTGGAATGCCCTTTTCCGCTAGGATGCGGCGTTCAACCGCCATGCCGTCAAACGCAGCCGCGGTAAGTCTTGGAACAGACAGGGCTCCTGTTGCAACAGGTCCTGTCTTAGAGGAAGAGGCCACGGATCTTCTGTGAGCATTTCCTGCAGATCCGGATACCAGGCCCTTCGCGGCCAATCTGGAACAATGAGAATTGTCTGTACTCCTCTTTTTCTTATGATTCTCAACACCTTGGGGATGAGAGGAAGAGGAGGAAACACATAGACCGACTGGAACACCCACGGTGTCACCAGGGCATCCACTGCCACCGCCTGAGGGTCTCTTGACCTGGCGCAATACCTCTGTAGTTTTTTGTTGAGGTGGGATGCCATCATGTCTATTTGGGGCAGTCCCCACTGACTTGCAATCTGTGCGAAGACTTCCTGATGAAGTCCCCACTCTCCTGGATGTAGATCGTGTCTGCTGAGGAAGTCTGCTTCTCAGTTGTCCACCCCCGGAATGAACACTGCTGACAGTGCGCTTACATGATTTTCCGCCCAGCGAAGAATCCTGGTGGCTTCCGTCATTGCCACTCTGCTCCTTGTGCCGCCTTGGCGGTTTACATGAGCCACTGCGGTGATGTTGTCTGACTGAATCAGAACCGGTCGTTCGCGAAGCAAATTCTCCGCTTGACGAAGGGTGTTGTATATGGCCCTCAGCTCCAGGACGTTGATGTGAAGACAAGTCTCCTGGCTTGACCAAAGACCTTGGAAGTTTCTTCCCTGTGTGACTGCTCCCCAACCTCGGAGGCTCGCGTCCGTGGTTACCAGAATCCAATCCTGAATGCCGAACCTGCGACCCTCTAGAAGGTGAGCACTCTTCAGCCACCACAGGAGTATACCCTGGCCCTGGGGGACAGGGTGATCAACTGATGAATCTATAGATGTGACCCGGACCACTTGTCCAGTAGGTCCCATTGGAAAGTCCTCGCATGGAACCTGCCGAAGGGAATGGCCTCGTAAGACGCCACAATCTTTCCCAGGACTCAAGTGCAGTGATGCACTGACACCTGTTTTGGCTTCAATAGGTCCCTGACCAGAGACATGAGTTCCTGGGCCTTTTCAATCGGCAGATAAACCCTTTTCTGGTCCGTATCCAGAATCATGCCTAAGAAGGTCAAACGAGTCATAGGAACCAACTGTGACTTTGGGATATTGAGAATCCAGCCGTGTTGCTGCAACACCTTCAGTGAAAGTGACACGCTGTTCAACAACTGCTCTCGTGATCTCGCTTTTATGAGGAGATCGTCCAAGTACGGGATAATTGTGACACCCTGCTTGCGCAGGAGCACCATCATCTCCGCCATTACCTTGGTGAAAATTCTCGGGGCCGTGGAAAGCCCAAACGGCAACGTCTGAAATTGGTAATGACACTCCTGTACCGCAAATCTCAGGTACGCCTGATGAGGTGGATAAATGGGAACATGAAGGTATGCATCCTTTATGTCCAGGGATACCATAAAATCCCCCCCTTCTAGGCTGGCGATGATCGCTCTGAGCGATTCCATCTTGAACTTGAACCTTTTCAAGTATAGGTTCAAGGATTTTAAATTTAAAATGGGTCTGACCGAACCGTCCGGTTTCGGGACTACAAACAGGGTTGAGTAATACCCCTTCCCTTGCTGAAGCAGGGGAACTTTGACCACCACCTGTTGAAGACACAATTTGTGAATCGCATTTAAAACTATCTCCCTTTCTGGGGGAGAAGCTGGCAGGGCCGATTTGAAAAACCGGCGAGGAGGCACCTCTTCGAATTCCAGCTTTTACCCCTGGGAAACAATTTCTATTGCCCAGGGATCCACCTGTGAGTGAACCCAGACGTGGCTGAAAAGTCGAAGACGTGCCCCCACTGGGGCGGACTCCCTCAGCGGAGCCCCAGCGTCATGGGGTGGATTTTGTAGAGGCCGGGGAGGACTTTTGCTCCTGGGAACCAGCTGTGGTAGGCAGCTTTTTCCCTCTGCCCTTACCTCTGGCAAGAAAGGACGATCCTCGTACTCTCTTGTTTTTATTTGACCGAAAGGACTGCATCTGATAATGTGGCGCTTTCTTAGGCTATGAGGGAATATAAGGCAAAAAATTTGATTTACCTGCCGTAGCTGTGGAAACCAGGGGGTAAATTTACTAAGATTCGTATTTTCCCGTTTCAGGTCAAAGTTCAATCACGAATGACATCGAAAGTGTAAAACTGCAACTTTTTGAATTGGTTACGACGGATTTACTAAGCTGTTGTATTCGGGTTTTTCTTTTGTTCCGATGTCGATGTCATTCGTGTTTTTTTTTTTATTTTTACGGCAGTGATTAGCAAAACACTGCCGACTTTTTTACAATGAATCTCGGCCGGATCTGTGTGATCCGTGCTGGGGTTCATTTTTTTTTTTTTTTTAAATTAAACACTGTAAAATCCAAAAAAAAAATTGCGTGGGGTCCCCCCTCCTAAGCATAACCAGCCTCGGGCTCTTTGAGCCGATCCTGGTTGCAAAAATATGGGGGAAAAAATGACAGGGGTTCCCCCATATTTAAGCAACCAGCATCGGGCTCTGCGCCTGGTCCTGGTTCCAAAAATACGGGGGACAAAAAGAGTAGGGGTCCCCCGTATTTCTAAAACCAGCACCGGGCTCCACTAGCTGGACAGATAATGCCACAGCCGGGGGTCACTTTGATATAGTGCCCTGCGGCCGTGGCATCAAAAATCCAACTAGTCACCCCTGGCCGGGGTACCCTGGGGGAGTGGGGACCCCTTCAATCAAGGGGTCCCCCCCCCCAGCCACCCAAGGGCCAGGGGTGAAGCCCGAGGCTGTCCCCCCCATCCAATGGGCTGCGGATGGGGAGGCTGATAGCCTTTTGTGATAATGAAAAGATATTGTTTTTAGTAGCAGTACTACAAGGCCCAGCAAGCCTCCCCCGCATGCAGGTACTTGGAGAACCACAAGTACCAGCATGCAGCGGAAAAACGGGCCCGCTGGTACCTGTAGTACTACTACTAAAAAAATACCAAAAAAAAGACAAGACACACACACCGTGAAAGTAAAGATTTATTACATACATGCACACAAACATACATACATACTTACCTTATGTTCACACGAGGGTCTGTCCTCTTCTCCAGTAGAATCCAAGGGGTACCTGTTGAATAAATTCTACTCACCAGATCCCGGGTCCCAGGGTCCTCTGGGCAACCATTTGTAATCCAGGTACTTGAATAAAATAACAAAACGGACACCCGAGCCACGAACTGAAAGGGGCCCCATGTTTTCACATGGGACTCCTTTCCCCGAATGCCAGAAACCCACTCTGACTGATGTCTAAGTGGGTTTCTTCAGCCAATCAGGGAGCGCTACGTTGTAGCACCCTCCTGATCGGCTGTGTGCTCCTGTACTGAGTGACAGGCGGCACACGGCAGTGTTACAATGTAGCGCCTATGCGCTCCATTGTAACCAATGGTGGGAAATTTCTGCTCAGCGGTGACGTCACTTTAGGTCAACCGCAGGGCAGAAAGTTCCCACCATTGGTTACAATGGAGCGCATAGGCACTACATTGTAACACTGCCGTGTGCCGCCTGTCACTCAGTACAGGAGCACACAGCCGATCAGGAGAGTGCTACAACGTGGCGCTCCCTGATTGGCTGAGGAAACCCACTTAGACAGAAGTCAGAGTGGGTTTCTGGCATTCGGGGAAAGGAGTCCCATGTGAAAACATGGGGCCCCTTTCAGTTCGTGGCTCGGCTTTCCGTTTTTTTATTTTAATCAAGTACCTGGATTACAAATGGATTTGAAGAGGACCGATCTACACTGGATTTTGTGAGTATAATTTTTTCTACAGGTACCCCATGGATTCTACTGGAGAAGAGGACCGACCTGCGTGTGAACATAAGGTAAGTATGTATGTATGTTTGTGTGCATGTATGTAATAAATCTTTACTTTCAAGGTGTGTGTGTCTTGTGTTTATTTGGGTATTTTTTTAGTAATAGTACTACAGGTACCAGCGGGCCAATTTTTCCGCCGCATGCTGGTACTTGTGGTTCTCCAAGTACCAGCATGCGGAGGAGGCTTGCTGGGACTTGTAGTACTGCTACTAAAAACAATATCTTTTCATTTACAACAAAGGCTATCAGCCGCCCCATCCGCAGCCCATTGGATGGGGGGGGGACAGCCTCGGGCTTCACCCCTGGCCCTTGGGTGGCTGGGGGGGGGGACCCCTTGATTGAAGGGGTCCCCACTCCCCCAGGGTACCCCGGCCAGGGGTGACTAGTTGGATTTTTGATGCCACGGCCGCAGGGCACTATATAAAAGTGACCCCCGGCTGTGGCATTATCTGTCCAGCTAGTGGAGCCCGGTGCTGGTTTTAAAAATACGGGGGACCCCTACTCTTTTTGTCCCCCGTATTTTTGGAACCAGGACCAGGCGCAGAGCCCGATGCTGGTTGCTTAAATATGGGTGAACCCCTGTCAATTTTTTTCCCATATTTCTGCAACCAGGATCGGCTCAAAGAGCCCGAGGCTGGTTATGCTTAGGAGGGGGGACCCCACGCAATTTTTTTTGAAAAAATCATCACTTTCCCACCCCTTCCCACTGATATACATGCACGGATCTCATGGATCCGTGCATGCCTATCCAATCACGAATAAAAAAAGCAGGTCTGATTTTTTTAAGCACTTTTTTACGAGTTGTAATTTTTCACGGCAGTGTTTTGTTTTTTTTTGCTTTGCACTTCTTAGTAAATGACCGAGATTCATACTTAAACAGCCGCGTTTTGACCGATGGTGTATTCATTCGTGATTTTTTTCCTAGGACTTCCAAATATTACGAATGCCCTCATCACTGCCGTGATTTGCGTTTAGTAAATTACCGAGATGACACTTTGATGAAAAAACGGCATCTCGGTCAAAATCGGGACCTTAGTAAATTTACCCCCAGGTGTCAGGTTCGGTTTTGCTTGTGTCCCCGGAGGGGGCGCTAGTGGGTCAGTGGAGGTAGGATGGAAGAAGTGAGGAGGCTGGATTGGGTTTCTGCGCATCAGCGCAATGGTGTTTTATTAACATAAAAGTTCACACAATATGGCAGCAGAATAACGTGCAGGAATAAACAAATACAAGTATGCAATGGAAATGGTGCAGCTTGGAAGCTGAGAGTCTATGGAGGAAATGGTAATGATGGATAAGTTCACTGGTGTGAGAACCGGAATGGTTTAAAACGTGGAGCCAGCAGAGATGGTATTAAATGTGTAGCAAACCTGGTAGCAGATGCAGGAGACTCAGGTGGAAGTTCACAGAGCAGTTCGTTAAACTCAGGCAGCTAGCAAGCTGCTTCACAGGTGAGGTGATGGAATGCACCTGGAGAGAGTCTCTACTGCAGAGGCTGAAGCACACTGCGGTTGTAGTTAGGTGTGGAGCCAAATACCAATGCAGGGGTTGCTGATGCTTGTAGTTCCACGGAGATGTAGAAAGGTAACCAGGAACACAGAGGAACGGGTAGGTAACCAGGAACACGGAGGATCCAGGAAGGTAACCAGGAACACGGAGGAATCCAGGCACATGGGTCGCAGGAGTGACACAAAGTTCAGGACAACCACAGGCTCACCCTGCAGCTCCTGATATACCCCCTGGTATGCAGACATTGGTTGGAGTGGGAAAAGGAGGTGCGGCCATGCTCCGGATTGGCCGCCGTACTCTGACCGATGGAGACTGTCATGGCGGCGCCCATGCCGCGGCCCGGCGGGAACGCGGCGTGCTCACATGCCCGCTGTCACAGGAGCGCTCCTAGGCCCAGGATGACGTCTGGCGGCAGAGGAGCGGACGACAGCAGAACGTAGGGACCCCGGACGGAGTCCGCACCGATGGACAGACGTGGCTGTGGTGAGTCGATTCCTGACAGTACCCCCTCCTTTATGGGTGGGCACTGAACACCCACGTGGCTTGGAAGGATGAGTTCTGTGGAAGACACGGACCAACCTTGGAGCATGGACATCTGACGAATTTACCCAACTTCTCTCCTCAGGACCATAACCGGACCAGTCGATAAGGTATTGTAGACGACCGTACCGGCAACGGGAATCCAGAATCTTCTCTATCTCGAACTCTACGCCCCGCTGAGTTCGTACTTTGGGGCCGACTGGAAGAGCTCTTTGGAAGCGATTCAGGACTAACGGTCTGAGGAGAGAGACATGAAAGGCATTAGGTATTCGTAGAGAAGGTGGTAACTTGAGCTTGTAGGCCACAGGACTGATGACTCTTTCGATGGAAAAGGGACCGATGAAACGTGGTGCAAATTTCATCGAGGGGACTCTAAGACGAAGGTTTCGGGTGGAAAGCCAAACCTTGTCACCAGGTTTCAGGCTAGGAACTGCACGTCTTTTGCGGTCAGCAAAGAACTTATACCGGCTAGAAGCCTTCTTGAGAGAAGCATGAATCTTCCTCCAGGTTGAAGAGAACTGACTCAAGACAGCAGTGGCAGCAGGAACATCAATGTGAGGAAGTTCTTGAAAATCTGGAACACGGGGATGTTGTCCATATACAGCAAAGAACGGAGTTGTTTCTGTAGCAGTATGGTAGCGGAAATTGTGGGCAAATTCAGCCCATGGGAGCAGGTCCAACCAGTCATCTTGAGAAAACGAAACATAAAGTCTTAAAATGGTTTCTAACTCTTGGTTTACCCTCTCCGTCTGCCCATTCGTCTGAGGGTGGTAGGCTGACGAAAACTTAAGGTTGACTTGCATGGCAGAACAAAGGGCTCTCCAAAATCTTGCCACAAACTGAACTCCACGGTCAGATATAATTTCAGTGGGTAGTCCATGTAAGCGGAAAATCTCCCGTAGGAAGATTTGGGCAAGCTTTGGTGCGGAAGGATGACCCTGGAGTGGTACAAAATGGGCCATTTTGGTAAACCTGTCAACCACAACCCAGATGGTATTGAATCCTTGAGAAGAGGGAAGGTCAGAGATGAAATCCATGGACAAGTGTGACCAGGGACGGCTGGGAACAGATAATGGTTGTAACTGACCTGCTGGAGATTGTCGAGGAGTCTTGTGCTGCGCACACTTCGGGCAGGATGCCACGAAATCTTTGATGTCAACTTTCATCTTCGGCCACCAGTATGTCTCAGAGAGGAACTTGAAAGTTTTCAGGACACCAGGATGCCCAGTGAATTTGGACTGATGAGCCCAAGACAGCAATTGGGAACGGAGTTCTGGGGAAACAAAAGTCTTACCAGGAGGTGGAGCAGGAGAAACTTGAGACGAAGCAAATACCACTGGACTCAGGATGGAAGGCGGAACCGAGTCAGACGTCTCCTCTTCGGACTCCATAGATCGGGATAAAGCGTCTGCCTTGATATTCTGAGAACCTGGGCGGAAATGAAGCTTAAAGTTAAAACGAGAGAAGAACATAGCCCACCGAGACTGGCGAGGATTGAGGCACTGGGCTGCCTTCAAATAAAGCAGATTTTTATGATCCGTATAGATGTTGAACGGAAATTTGGCCCCTTCCAGGAGATACCTCCATTCCTCAAGGGCCAGCTTGATCGCTAGTAGTTCTTGATCTCCAATGGAATAGTTAGCTTCTGCAGGGAGGAATTTACGAGAATAAAATCCACAAGGGTGAATCTTCCCATCAGTTCCCTTCTGGGAGAGAACAGCTCCAACTCCTACTGTGGAGGCATCCACCTCCAACTCGAATGGCTTGTTTACATCCGGTTGAGACAGAACTGGAGCAGACATAAAGGTCAGCTTGATCTTTTGAAATGCCGCTAAAGCTTCTTCTGACCAGTTGGAATGATCTGCCCCTTTCCGAGTTAAGTTGGTAATAGGAGCGATGAGAGTTGAAAATCCTCGGATAAACTTCCTATAATAATTGGTGAATCCCAGGAATCGCTGAATAGACTTGAGACTACTTGGAATGGACCAATTGGCAATGGCTTCCAACTTTGTCGGGTCCATCTGGAGATCCGATCCGGAAATTATATACCCCAGGAAGGGTATGGAGGGGACTTCGAAGGTACACTTGGATAATTTGCCGTAGAGACGGTTCTCACGAAGACGTCGGAGGACCTCACGGACTTGCAGACGATGAGAAGAGAGATCTTGGGAGAAGATGAGGATATCATCCAGGTAAACTACGAGGTATTTGTACAGAACGTCACGGAAGATTTCGTTAACAAAGTGCTGGAACACTGCTGGGGCATTGCTCAACCCGAATGGCATTACCAGGTACTCGTAATGACCATCTCGAGTATTAAAAGCTGTCTTCCATTCGTCACCACTACGGATTCTGATGAGGTTGTAGGCACCGTGGAGATCTAACTTGGTGAAGATGCGGGCTCCCTTAACTCTATCAAACAATTCAGTGATGAGTGGTAATGGATAACTGTTTTTGATGGTAATGTCATTGAGACCCCGGTAGTCAATGCATGGACGTAATCCTCCATCCTTTTTTTTAACAAAGAAGAAGCCCGCACCAGCGGGTGAAGATGAGGGACGAATAAATCCTTTCTGTAAGTTCTCCCTGATGTAGTCGCTCATCGCCTCAGTTTCGGGAACGGATAACGGATAGGTACGCCCCCTTGGTGGTTTCTTGCCGGGAATGAGGTCAATGGGGCAATCCCACTCTCTATGGGGCGGCAGAACATCAGCGGCCTTTTCACTGAAGACGTCAGAGAAATCTTGGTAAGCCGCAGGAAGATCTGACTGGGTTTTGACTTCAGAAGACTTGATAGGACAAACTTGGGCTAAGCAGGACTGGCGACAATGTGAACCCCAGGAAGTGAGTTGTAACGTAGACCAATCAATCTGCGGATTATGTAGTTGGAGCCAGGGCATTCCCAACACGATCTCCTGGGTTGCCTGAGGAATAACTAAAAACTTTATTAATTCAGAATGCAGGAACCCGACTCCCAGAACCACTGGTCTGGTTTGGTGAGATATATTCCCCTTGGAGATTCGGCTCCCATCTATTGCAGTGATGTAGACTGGATATGAGAGTTCGCAGATAGGCAAACTAAACTTATCCACCGCAGCTTGAGTGATGAAGTTTCCTGCGGCTCCACAGTCCACTAACGCAGATGCAGACTGAAGACCATCTGTAGTCTCTAAAGTCACAGGAAGAATGAGGTCTTGGTTTGAAGGAGCTTGTCTAGAAGATCCCAACTTGACTCCTCCTTTACAAGTCAGGATCTGGCGTTTCCCGAACGCACTGTACAAGAATTGATCTGGTGACCTGCAGCCGCACAATAAAGACACAGTCTCTCACGGAGTCTTCTTGACCGCTCCTCAGGAGTTAAGCGGGACCTATTAATTTGCATAGGCTCATCAAAAGGTGGAGGCTGAAATTGTACTGAAGGTACCATTCTTGACTTGCGCGGCTCACTACGAGCACGCTCACTGTTGCGTTCGCGGATGCGAGAGTCCAACTTGATACATAGAGAAATCAGTTCAGGCAATTGCTCAGGGACATCGCGGGTTGCCAGTTCATCCTTGATCCGATCTGAAAGTCCATGCCAGAAGGCTGCTACCAGGGCTTGATTATTCCACTGAATCTCTGCGGCTAACGTCTGGAACTGGATGACATATTGTCCCATACTCCGGGTACCTTGACGAAGCTGAATAAGGTCTGCAGAGGCTGATGTTGCACGACCTGGCTCGTCAAAGATACGTCTGAAGGTTGACACGAATTCAGCGTAGTTGTTCATCAGAGGGTCAGCACGTTCCCACAGAGGAGACACCCAACTCAAGGCAGAACCAGAGAGCAGTGAGATAATGTAGGCAACCTTGGATCTTGACGTGGGGAAATTGTGTGATAATAATTCAAACTGGATTTCACATTGGTTAAGGAACCCGCGACATAGCTTCGGACTGCCATCATATTTGCTAGGCACAGGCAGGTGCAAGCGTGACACTGGAGCTGATGCAGCCGGCGTAGAAGAACTCACAGCACTTGCAGGTGCTGGGGTAACTGGAACTGGAGTAGCAAGTACACTAGGCAGGGTTTGCTGTAGTGTATCAATCCGGGAGGACATCCCTTGCAGAAACTGGAACATCTGCTGCTGCACAGCCTCTTGACCATCCAAGCGGGAGACCAGATTTTGTAAGGCCCCTGACCCCACACTCTGACCACCGTCCGAGTCCATCGGTCCTGAACTTACTGTCAGGTTCGGTTTTGCTTGTGTCCCCGGAGGGGGCGCTAGTGGGTCAGTGGAGGTAGGATGGAAGAAGTGAGGAGGCTGGATTGGGTTTCTGCGCATCAGCGCAATAGTGTTTTATTAACATAAAAGTTCACACAATATGGCAGCAGAATAACGTGCAGGAATAAACAAATAAAAGTATGCAATGGAAATGGTGCAGCTTGGAAGCTGAGAGTCTATGGAGGAAATGGTAATGATGGATAAGTTCACTGGTGTGAGAACCAGAATGGTTTAAAACGTGGAGCCAGCAGAGATGGTATTAAATGTGTAGCAAACCTGGTAGCAGATGCAGGAGACTCAGGTGGAAGTTCACAGAGCAGTTCGTTAAACTCAGGCAGCTAGCAAGCTGCTTCACAGGTGAGGTGATGGAATGCACCTGGAGAGAGTCTCTACTGCAGAGGCTGAAGCACACTGCGGTTGTAGTTAGGTGTGGAGCCAAATACCAATGCAGGGGTTGCTGATGCTTGTAGTTCCACGGAGATGTAGAAAGGTAACCAGGAACACAGAGGAACGGGTAGGTAACCAGGAACACGGAGGATCCAGGAAGGTAACCAGGAACACGGAGGAATCCAGGCACATGGGTTGCAGGAGTGACACAAAGTTCAGGACAACCACAGGCTCACCCTGCAGCTCCTGATATACCCCCTGGTATGCAGACATTGGTTGGAGTGGGAAAAGGAGGTGCGGCCAAGCTCCGGATTGGCCGCCGTACTCTGACCGATGGAGACTGTCATTGCGGCGCCCATGCCGCGGCCCGGCGGGAACGCGGCGTGCTCACACGCCCGCTGTCACAGGAGCGCTCCTAGGCCCAGGATGACGTCTGGCGGCAGAGGAGCGGACGACAGCAGAACGTAGGGACCCCGGACGGAGTCCGCACCGACGGACAGACGTGGCTGTGGTGAGTCGATTCCTGACACCAGGTCCGAGAGACCTTCCCCAAACAATTCCTCACCCCTGTAAGGTAAAACCTCCATATGCCTCTTTGAGTCGGCATCACCTGTCCATTGCCGGGTCCATAGGACTCGTCTAGCAGAAATCGCCATAGCGTTGACTCTAGAACCCAGTAGGCCAATGTCCCTTTGAGCATCTCTCATATATAAGACAGCATCTTTAATATGACCCAGGGTCAATAAAATGGTATCCTTATCCAGGGTATCAAGTTCCACCGACAAGGTATCTGTCCACGCTATCACAGCGCTACAAACCCAAGCCGACGCTATCGCCGGTCTGAGTAAGGTACCAGAATGTGTGTAAATGGACTTCTAGGTAGCCTCCTGCTTGCGATCAGCAGGATCCCTGAGGGTAGCCGTATCTTGGGATGGCAGCGCTACCTTTTTGGATAAGCGTGTCAACGCTTTGTCCACCCTTGGTGAGGATTCCCACCGTATCCTGTCCTTATTTGGGAAAGGATGCGTCATAAGAATCCTTTTGGGAATCCGCAGCTTTTTGTCTTGAGATTCCCAAGCCTTTTCAAATAACTCGTTCAGCTCATGAGACGGGGGAAAGGTTACCTCAGATTTCTTTTCCTTATACATGTGTACCCTCGTGTCAGGGACAGGGGGGTCTTCTGTGATATGCAAAACATCTTTTATTGCAATAATCATATATTGAATACTTTTAGCCAATTTTGGCTGTAACTTTGCATCATTGTAGTCGACACTGGAGTCAGAATCCGTGTCGGTATCAGTGTCTACTATCTGGGATAGTGGGCGCTTTTGAGACCCCGAAGGTCCCTGTGACATAGGGGCAGGCAGGGCTTGACACCCTGTACATTCCCTGGACTCAGCTTTGTCCAACCTTTTGTGCAATAAATTCACATTAGCACTTAAAACATTCCACATAGGAGAGCCTTCTACCTCAGACATGCCGACACACGCGTACCGACACACCACACACTCAGGGAATCCTCTTATCTGAAGACAGTTCCCCCCTAAGGCCCTTTGGAGAGACAGAGAGAGAGAGTATGCCAGCACACACCCAGCGCTAATGACCCAGGAAAAAAAAACACAATATGTTTACCCAGATAGCGCTGTTTATCCTTATCTGCGCCAAATTATGTGCCCCCCCCCTTCTTTAAAACCCTCTTTCACCGTGTAAGCAGGGGAGAGTCCGGGGAGCTTCCTCTCAGCGGTGTGCTGTGGAGAAAATGGTGCCGATGAGTGCTGAGGAACAATCTCCGCCCCTCAGTGGCGGGCTTCGGTCCCACTGAAAATTTTCAAAAACTGGCGGAGTATCTCTTATATACAGTGCCCAGCCTGTATATATCATTTTAAGCCAGATATGGAGGTTCTTATTGCTGCCCAGGGCGCCCCCCCTGCGCCTTGCACCCTTACAGTGCCTGCCGTGTGTGTTGTGTGGGAGCTATGGCGCACAGCGTTACCGCTGCGCGTTACCTCAATGAAGATCTGAAGTCTTCTGCCGCCTCTGAAGTCTTCTTTCTTCAAATACTCACCCGGCTTCTATCTTCCGGCTCTGCGAGGAGGACGGCGGCACGGCTGCGGGACGAACGGCAAGGGTGAGACCTGCGTTCCGTTCCCTCTGAAGCTAATGGTGTCCAGTAGCCTAAGAAACAGAGCCTAACGTTAAAGTAGGTCTGTTTCTCTCCCCTCAGTCCCTCGATGCAGGGAGTCTGTTGCCAGCAGGCTCCCTGAAAATAAAAAACCTAACAAAATACTTTCTTTTCAGGAAACTCAGGAGAGCTCCCTGTAATGCACCCAGTCTCCTCTGGGAACCGTATTAAACTGAGGTCTGGAGGAGGGGCATAGAGGGAGGAGCCAGTGCACACCCATTCCTAAAGTTCTTTTTTAGTGCCCATGTCTTCTGCGGAGCCCGTCTATCCCCATGGTCCTTACGGAGTCCCCAGCATCCTCTAGGACGTAAGAGAAATACCTCTTACCCAAACCCCTGCGCAGTGTAGTCAGCACTAGCAGAGATAAAGGAGAGATATGGTGACTAAATCACAGAGAAAAATACGTATTAAAGTATATATTTGTGAAAATCCTATATCAATATCAAACCTGATGCACCAAGCCCCCTCAGGTTATAGAATATAGGGATAGCAGGTTGAGTGAAAGACACGAAATGGTCACCACTCAGCTATCAAATGCACACACAAATAGTCACAGTCTGTACAATGCAGAGGTTATTACTAACAATAATACTGCACTGGACTAGCTTATATATATAGCTATATAGTCAATAGATATAACACTGCACAGTAAGAACTGGATGTATATCACAGGGTAATTGTACTAGAAAACCCTGACTAAATGCACTCTTTCTAAACTAGAACTGTCTAAAAAGGCAGGTAGAATACTTAAGTGTCATGTAAAGGCACAGCGCTGACAACCAGGCGGCTTTACACAGGAGGATTTGCCCAAGCAGTCCCAGGAACAGTGAAGCTGAGGGATAATGGCGCCCAGACACTGACAGGGAGTGAGGAATGCAGCTCCAGGGCGGGAACATTTGCGGGAAATGGTGCCCTGAGGCTGGGGGAGGGGCTTCAGGTCTAAGCCTTATCCCCCTGCTGGCAAAACCACCAGGTACTGTGTGCTACTGAAAATGGTTTATAGAGAAAACCTGACCTGCACCCATGCCCTGGTGATCTAGTGGGATCGCCTGTACTGCCACAGTGTCCACCGCCAGCGTGCGCGGCCCGCCTCCCACTGACCGCGCCAGATCGCGATAAAGACCGGGTCCCGCAAGCGGGACCCACTCACCACCTCCCGAAGCGCGGCCACGCGATCTCGGAGAGCCCCCGTCGTGTGTGCCTGACGTGAAGAAAACCGGAGCCTCCTGTTGTAGGTACCCGGCAACCAGGGCTCGGGAGTGTACAGCGCCGCTGGGGAAAGATGGAGCTGCAGCAGTTAATGTCTCCTGACATCTACACACTGCTGCAGCCCTTGAAGTCTTCACTTTTCTTCATAAAAAAGCTGCCTGGAGTAGCCCCTCTGTTATGTGCCTGCTTACTGCAGCACCAACTACAAAACTGAGCTCCTGTGCAGGGAGGCAGGGTTATAGAGGAGGCGGCGCTGTGCATTCTGGGAACAGTCAAAGCTTTCAGCCTGTCGGTGCCTCGGATCAAGATCCTACTCTACACCCCCATTGTCCATCCTTGTGGAGCCCAGTGTACCCCGCAGCAGAAATACTGTTAGGTTAACTGGCTTGTGACTAAATTAACTCTAGTATGCATGTAAATGTGACAGGGTATATAGATTGTAAACTCCACTGGGGCAGGGACTGATGTGAATGGCCAAATACGTGTGCGCTATATACATAACTGGTAGTAATAATAATAATAATATCCCAAGCGTGTTTAAATTGCTCTACTGCCTTAGCCTCAACCATTTCTGACGGGAAGCTATACCACTTATCCACTACCCTTTCTGTGAAGTAAGTTTTCCTTAAATTGCCTCTGAACCTACCTCCCTCTAGGTTTAGTAGCACCAGCAGCCTGACCATATATATATATAATAAGAATTTACTTACCGATAATTCTATTTCTCATAGTCCGTAGTGGATGCTGGGAACTCCGAAAGGACCATGGGGAATAGCGGCTCCGCAGGAGACTGGGCACAAAAGTAAAAGCTTTAAGACTAGCTGGTGTGCACTGGCTCCTCCCCCTATGACCCTCCTCCAAGCCTCAGTTAGGATACTGTGCCCGGACGAGCGTACACAATAAGGAAGGATTTTGAATCCCGGGTAAGACTCATACCAGCCACACCAATCACACCGTACAACCTGTGATCTGAACCCAGTTAACAGCATGATAACAGAGGAGCCTCTGAAAAGATGGCTCACAACAATAATAACCCGATTTTTGTAACTATGTACAAGTATTGCAGACAATCCGCACTTGGGATGGGCGCCCAGCATCCACTACGGACTATGAGAAATAGAATTATCGGTAAGTAAATTCTTATTTTCTCTGACGTCCTAGTGAATGCTGGGAACTCCGAAAGGACCATGGGGATTATACCAAAGCTCCCAAACGGGCGGGAGAGTGCGGATGACTCTGCAGCACCAAATGAGAGAACTCCAGGTCCTCCTCAGCCAGGGTATCAATTTTGTAGAATTTTACAAACGTATTTGCTTCTGACCAAGTAGCTGCTCGGCAAAGTTGTAAAGCCGAGACCCCTCGGGCAGCCGCCCAAGATGAGCCCATCTTCCTTGTGGAGTGGGCATTTACAGATTTTTGGCTGTGGCAGGCCTGCCACAGAATGTGCAAGCTGAATTGTACTACAATTCCAACGAGCAATAGTCTGCTTAGAAGCAGGAGCACCCAGCTTGTTGGGTGCATACAGGATAAACAGCGAGTCAGATTTTCTGACTCCAGCCGTCCTGGAAACATATTTTTTCAGGGCCCTGACAACATCTAGCAACTTGGAGTCCTCCAAGTCCCTAGTAGCCGCAGGCACCACAATAGGTTGGTTCAGGTGAAACGCTGAAACCACCTTAGGGAGAAACTGAGGACGAGTCCTCAATTCCGCCCTGTCCGAATGGAAAATCAGATAAGGGCTTTTACAGGATAAAGCCGCCAATTCTGACACGCGCCTGGCCCAGGCCAGGGCCAACAGCATGACCACTTTCCATGTGAGATATTTTAACTCCACAGATTTAAGTGGTTCAAACCAATGTGACTTTTTGGAACCCAAAAACTACATTGAGATCCCAAGGTGCCACTGGAGGCACAAAAGGAGGCTGTATATGCAGTACCCCTTTTACAACGTCTGAACTTCAGGGACTGAAGCTAGTTCTTTTTGGAAGAAAATTGACAGGGCCGAAATTTGAACCTTAATGGACCCCAATTTCAGGCCCATAGACACTCCTGTTTGCAGGAAATGTAGGAATCGACCCAGTTGAATTTCCTCCGTCGGGCCTTACTGGCCTCGCACCACGCAACATATTTTTGCCAAATGCGGTGATAATGTTTTGCGGTTACATCCTTCCTGGCTTTGATCAGGATAGGGATGACCTCATCCGGAATGCCTTTTTTCCTTCAGGATCCGGCGTTCAACCGCCATGCCGTCAAATGCAGTCGCGGTAAGTCTTGGAACAGACAGGGTCCTTGCTGAAGCAGGTCCCTTCTTAGAGGTAGAGGCCACGGATCCTCCGTGAGCATCTTTTGAAGTTCCGGTTACCAAGTCCTTCTTGGCCAATCCGGAGCCACGAATATAGTGCTTACTCCTCTCCATCTTATCAATCTCAGTACCTTGGGTATGAGAGGCAGATGAGGGAACACATACACTGACTGGTACACCCACGGTGTTACCAGAGCGTCTACAGCTATTGCCTGAGGGTCCCTTGACCTGGCGCAATACCTGTCGAGTTTTTCCCAACGGTTTATAATCATGTGGAAGATTTCTGGGTGAAGTCCCCACTCTCCCGGGTGGAGGTCGTGTCTGCTGAGGAAGTCTGCTTCCCAGTTGTCCACTCCCGGAATTGCTGACAGTGCTATCACATGATTTTCCGCCCAGCGAAGAATCCTTGCAGCTTCTGCCATTGCCCTCCTGCTTCTTGTGCCACCCTGTCTGTTTACGTGGGTGACTGCCGTGATGTTGTCCGACTGGATCAACACCGGCTGACCTTGAAGCAGAGGTCTTGCTAAGCTTAGAGCATTGTAAATGGCCCTTAGCTTCAGGATATTTATGTGAAGTGATGTCTCCAGGCTTGACCATAAGCCCTGGAAATTCCTTCCCTGTGTGACTGCTCCCCAGCCTCGCAGGCTGGCATCCGTGGTCACCAGGACCTAGTCCTGAATGCCGAATCTGCGGCCCTCTAGAAGATGAGCACTCTGCAACCACCACAGGAGGGACACCCTTGTTCTTGGTGACAGGGTTATCCGCTGATGCATCTGAAGATGCGACCCGGACCATTTGTCCAGCAGGTCCCACTGGAAAGTTCTTGCGTGGAATCTGCCGAATGGGATTGCTTCGTAGGAAGCCACCATTTTACCCAGAACCCTTGTGCATTGATGCACTGAAACTTGGCTCGGTTTTAGGAGGTTCCTGACTAGCTCGGATAACTCCCTGGCTTTCTCCTCCGGGAGAAACACCTTTTTCTGGACTGTGTCCAGGATCATCCCTAGGAACAGAAGACGAGTCGTCGGAACCAGCTGCGATTTTTGGAATATTGAGAATCCAATCGTGCTGCCGCAACACTACCTGAGATAGTGCTACACCGACCTCCAACTGTTCCCTGGGTCTTACCCTTATCAGGGAATCGTCCAAGTAAGGGATAACTAAAATTCCCTTCCTTCGAAGGAATATCATCATTTCGGCCATTACCTTGGTAAAGACCCGGGGTGCCGTGGACCATCCATACGGCAGCGTCTGAACTGATAGTGACAGTTCTGTACCATAAACCTGAGGTACCCTTGGTGAGAAGGGTAAATTTGGACATGAAGGTAAGCATCCTTGATGTCCCGAGACATCATGTAGTCCCCTTCTTCCAGGTTCGCAATCACTGCTCTAAATGACTCAATCTTGAATTTGAACCTCTGTATGTAAGTGTTCAAAGATTTTAGATTTAGAATCGGTCTCACCGAGCCGTCCGGCTTCGGTACCACAACAGTGTGGAATAATACCCCGTTCCCTGTTGCAGGAGGGGTACCTTGATTATCACCTGCTGGGAATACAGCTTGTGAATGGCTTCCAAAACTGTCTCTCTGTCAGAAGGAGACATCGGTAAAGCCGACTTTAGGAAACGGCGAGGGGGAGACGTCTCGAATTCCAATTTGTACCCCTGAGATATCACCTGAAGGATCCAGGGGTCTACTTGCGAGTGAGCCCACTGCGCGCTGAAATTCATTGAGACGGGTCCCCCCACCGTGCCTGATTCTGCTTGTAAAGCCCCAGCGTCATACTGAGGGCTTGGCAGAGGCGGGAGAGGGTTTCTGTTCCTGGGAACTGGCTGATTTCTGCAGCCTTTTTCCTCTTCCTCTGTCACGGGGCAGAAATGAGGAACCTTTTGCCCGCTTGTCCACGAAAAGACTGCGCCTGATAATACGGCGTCTTCTCATGTTGAGAGGCGACCTGGGGTACAAACGTGGATTTCCCAGCTGTTGCCGTGGCCACCAGGTCTGAAAGACCGACCCCAAATAACTCCTCTCCTTAATAAGGCAATACTTCCAAATGCCGTTTGAAATCCGCATCACCTGACCACTGTCGTGTCCATAACCCTCTACTGGTAGAAATGGACAACGCACTTAGACTTGATGCCAGTCGGCAAATATTCCGCTGTGCATCACGCATATATAGAAATGCATCTTTTAAATGCTCTATAGGCAATAATATACTGTCCCTATCTAGGGTATCAATATTTTCAGTCAGGGAATCCGACCACGCCAACCCAGCACTGCACATCCAGGCTGAGGCGATTGCTGGTCGCAGTATAACACCAGTATGTGTGTAAATACATTTTAGGATACCCTCCTGCTTTCTATCAGCAGGATACTTAAGGGCGGCCATCTCAGGAGAGGGTAGAGCCCTTACAAGCGTGTGAGCGCTTTATCCACCCTAGGGGGTGTTTCCCAACGCACCCTAACCTCTGGCGGGAAAGGATATAATGCCAATAACATTTTAGAAATTATCAGTTGTTATCGGGGGAAACCCACGCATCATCACACACCTCATTTAATTTCTCAGATTCAGGAAAACTACAGGTAGTTTTTCCTCACCGAACATAATACCCCTTTTTGGTGGTACTTGTATTATCAGAAATGTGTAAAACATTTTTCATTGCCTCCATCATGTAACGTGTGGCCCTACTGGAAGTCACATTTGTCTCTTCACCGTCGACACTGGAGTCAGTATCCGTGTCGGCGTCTATATCTGCCATCTGAGGTAACGGGCGCTTTAGAGCCCCTGACGGCCTATGAGACGTCTGGACAGGCACAAGCTGAGTAGCCGGCTGTCTCATGTCAACCACTGTCTTTTATACAGAGCTGACACTGTCACGTAATTCCTTCCAACAGTTCATCCACTCAGGTGTCGACCCCCTAGGTGGTGACATCACTATTACAGGCAATCTGCTCCGTCTCCACATCATTTTTCTCCTCATACATGTCGACACAAACGTACCGACATACAGCACACACACAGGGAATTCTCTGATAGAGGACAGGACCCCACTAGCCCTTTGGGGAGACAGAGGGAGAGTTTGCCAGCACACACCAGAGCGCTATATATATACAGGGATAACCTTATATAAGTGTTTTTCCCCTTATAGCTGCTGTATTGTTTATACTGCGCCTAATTAGTGCCCCCCTCTCTTTTTTTAACCCTTTCTGTAGTGTAGTGACTGCAGGGGAGAGCCAGGGAGCTTCCCTCCAACGGAGCTGTGAGGGAAAATGGCGCCAGTGTTCTGAGGAGATAGGCTCCGCCCCCTTATCGGCGGCCTTATCTCCTGTTTTTCTATGTATCCTGGCAGGGGTTAAATGCATCCATATAGCCCAGGAGCTATATGTGATGTATTTTTTTTGCCATATAAGGTATTTTTATTGCGTCTCAGGGCGCCCCCCCCCAGCGCCCTGCACCCTCAGTGACCGGAGTGTGAAGTGTGCTGAGAGCAATGGCGCACAGCTGCGGTGCTGTGCGCTACCTTATTGAAGACAGGACGTCTTCTGCCGCCGATTTTCCGGACCTCTTCTGCTCTTCTGGCTCTGTAAGGGGGACGGCGGCGCGGCTCTGGGACCCATCCATGGCTGGGCCTGTGATCGTCCCTCTGGAGCTAATGTCCAGTAGCCTAAGAAGCCCAATCCACTCTGCACGCAGGTGAGTTCGCTTCTTCTCCCCTTAGTCCCTCGATGCAGTGTGCCTGTTGCCAGCAGGACTCACTGAAAATAAAAAACCTAATTTAAACTTTTACTCTAAGCAGCTCAGGAGAGCCACCTAGATTGCACCCTTCTCGTTCGGGCACAAAAATCTAACTGAGGCTTGGAGGAGGGTCATAGGGGGAGGAGCCAGTGCACACCAGCTAGTCTTAAAGCTTTTACTTTTGTGCCCAGTCTCCTGCGGAGCCGCTATTCCCCATGGTCCTTTCGGAGTTCCCAGCATCCACTAGGACGTCAGAGAAATATATATATATATATATATATATATATATATATAGATCCTGTATAGAGTGCACTCACCAGACGAATTCTGTAGCCAACAGGGTTTTAATAAGACATCATGTACAACATCACACCAACGTTTCGGTCCTATTAGGACCGAAACGTCGGTGTGATGTTGTACATGATGTCTTATTAAACCCCTGTTGGCTACAGAATTCGTCTGGTGAGTGCACTCTATACAGGATCTATATATGTATTCATGGAGAAAGTAATGTGTCTTTGACCCTATGAAATATTGAGTGACACCCCAGCAAAATTACATTGAATTGTGAGTGCAGACAACCTTGTTATATATATATATATATATATATATATATTTATTTTTATTTAGAGATATATATATATATATATATATATATATACTGTATATATATATATATATATATATATACATACATATACATAAAAAAGACAGTTGTAGCTCTTGTCCTCAGTTTTGTAAATCTGTATATAGTCTCCGGTTTCCACTGGCATGTAATGTCCAGGGGAATGCAGAAGCTGTATGTGAACAGGCTCATCCACAGTGCCGCCTGATGAGGGGCAGTGAGAGCTTGGTGGGAAACAGCGCCCAGACGGGATAATGGGAGCTGAATTGGAAGTTCCTGCAGTAGCAAACAGAAAGCGGAGCCAGGCGACTGCTAGCTCAGACAAGGTCGGAACTGCCTAGACGTGTGGCTGTCAAAGAGCAGATGCTGGGAGGCTGGACAATAGGGAGATAAACCCTGTATTAGCTGGGAAGTGGGCTGTGGTGAGGAACAGCACACATTTCTACTGTGCAGAGAGTAGAGTGGAGTTGACACTGCCCCCTTGGAAGAGCCAGGCCAGTATTTGCAGAACTGGGTGTTTACAAGCTGGTCCCGGGACTGAGATGAAGACTCTGGTCCTGGATGAATGTCACAGAGGGAATCTAAAATCTACACATACGTGACTGTTGCTGTTTTAAGTTACTTACAAACCAAGTGGCTTTATTGTATTTACATATCTCTACTGAGAGCTATATCTAGTAGTTGAGGACAGTATTGAAGGAGTGGTTTATAGAAGCCAAGCATTTTAAAATACACATACAGTAAGTGTACAGTGCATTCAAAGTATCCAGGTTGCATTCATAGGGGTATATTCAATTGATGTCGGATCCTTTCCGACGGAAAGGATCCGACATCTGAGTATTCAATGAGCGGATTTGGCCGCTCACAACAATGCCAATCCGACTTTTATTAAAGTCGGATTGACACTGTCTGAACGAGGCCAAAACCTGTCGGATTTGGCCGCCGCTTCCGACAAAACACGTGTATCCACGGCTATTCCGCCGATCCACGTATTTTCCAAAAAGTCTGAGGGGGCATTGAATAGGTTGGAACCCCTTCTGACCTAAAAAAGTTGGAAACTGCCGTCTTTCCGACAAGACGGCAGTTTCCGACAAGGATTAAATACACCCTATAGTATATGAGGAGCAGTGTATGCGCGCCAACACATATAGTACCCACGACAGATTGAGTTCGCAACTATATTGTATTGTACTGTATATTTCTATGTTGCAATTTTGAGTTTTAAAATAGTGTAAGTGGCTGTGGTTATTGTTGAGCAGAGGCGCTATTGTAGCGTAAGGATGTTTACTGACCAGACAAACCTGTTTAAATCTAAATTTCAAATTGCAACTGAGTGAAATGTGTTTATTTGTGATAATGTATACACTGAGCTGCTCCTTCTGGAGACAGTGGTAATCATGGAGGATTTCCTCATTTCATTCATTGAACTTGTGCAATGATCTCTTATTTTTAATCAGATGAGTTTTCCACTATTTCTTCTTTCCTTTTACACCACACTTCTTGCCTTTATTCTTTGCTTTCTTATCTTTTTTTGTTTTACTTCCTTTTTTCCCAATCTGAAGTAGAGAAGCAAAGGGCCCGAGCCCTTTCCGTACCATCAGCCCACGCCACAATGCCTGGATCTGCAATAAAGGACACAGAAAGATGTGAGCAACGTCTGAGGTTATGGATGAAAAGAATCACTGTACCAAACAGTATCTTTCCTTTATCGATATATTGCTATAGAGGCACCATAGAGGTACATTTTATAGTATTATGTGGGGAGGGGGCATAATTATCCAGAATGTAATGTTCCATAAATTCTTTAAACTCTCTTGGTGGGCAGAGACCTCTGAGGATTGCGTGATCTGAAATGCAGGGATATGGCGCCAGGGGTGAGAATGCAATATCCTGGGGAGAATTCCTCTAGGAGTCACGAAATTCAAATGTTATCGCCCCCCGATCTCCTGTGTCTGAAAATAAAATTGTTTTTTGTGACCTATCCTGGACTTGTCACATTCACAAGTTTGTAGCTGGGACTCTCTCCCCTCTACCTGGCCCTAATGCGGCTACAGTGTGAATGGAGGGCTTCGTTTCACAGTGAGAACTGAAAATTCTAAAAATCGCAGCACACTATGAAAACACTGTACAGCTAATGTCCATATTGTGCAGACAGAAATACCCATGTGGACTGAAGCATCTGAAATGCTAAGCGAAGCAGATTCAAATAGGTTTTTCTTTATGGTAATACTTACAAATATGTCTGCATGCTTCCCCATCCCCAGCATGACTTAAAAAATAAGATTTTAAACCTACCGGTAAATCTTTTTCTCGTAGTCCGTACAGGATACTGGGGACTCCGTAAGGACCATGGGGAATAGATGGGCTCCACAGGAGACATGGGCACTAAAAAGAACTTTAGGTATGGGTGTGCACTGGCTCCTCCCTCTATGCCCCTCCTCCAGACCTCAGTTAGAGAAACTGTGCCCAGAGGAGACGGACAGTACCAGGAAAGGATTTTGTAAATCCAAGAGCAAGATTCATACCAGCCACACCATTCACACCGTATAACATGGGAGATACGAACCAGTCAACAGTATGAAACAAAACCAGTATCAGTCCAAAACTGATCCAACTGAAAAATATAACCCTTATGTAAGCAACAACTATATACAAGTCTTGCAGGATGTTGTCCGCACTGGGACGGGCGCCCAGCATCCTCTACGGACTACGAGAAAAAGATTTACCGGTAGGTTTAAAATCTTATTTTCTCTTACGTCCTAGAGGATGCTGGGGACTCCGTAAGGACCATGGGGATTATACCAAAGCTCCCAAACGGGCGGGAGAGTGCGGATGACTCTGCAGCACCGAATGAACAAACATTAGGTCCTCATCAGCCAGGGTATCAAACTTGTAGAATTTTGCAAAAGTGTTTGAACCCGACCAAGTTGCTGCTCGGCAAAGTTGTAATGCCAAGACGCCCCGGGCAGCCGCCCAAGAAGAGCCCACCTTCCTAGTGGAATGGGCCTTAACCGAATTCGGTAACAGCAATCCAGCCGTAGAATGAGCCTGCTGAATCGTGTTACAGATCCAGCAAGCAATAGTCTGCTTAGACGCAGGAGCGCCAACCTTGTTGGCTGCATACAGGATAAACAGAGCCTCTGTTTTCCTAACCCGAGTCGTTCTGGCCACATACATTTTCAATGCCCTGACCACATCCAGGGACTCGGAATCCTCCACGTCCCTTGTAGCCACAGGCACCACAATAGGTTGGTTCATATGAAAAGAAGAAACCACCTTAGGCAAAAATTGAGGACGAGTCCGCAACTCAGCTCTATCCACATGGACAATCAGATTAGGGCTTTTGTGAGACAAAGCCGCCAACTCCGACACTCGCCGCGCCGAAGCCAAGGCCAATAACATGACCACTTTCCAAGTGAGATACTTCAACTCAACTGTTTGAAGCGGTTCAAACCAGTGAGACTTAAGAAACCGTAACACCACGTTAAGGTCCCATGGTGCCACCGGAGGCACAAAAGGAGGCTGGATATGCAGCACCCCCTTCACGAAAAGTCTGGTCTTCCGGAAGAGAAGCCAATTCCTTTTGAAAGAAAATGGATAGGGCCGAAATCTGAACCTTAATGGAGCCTAACTTTAGGCCCAAATTCACTCCAGTTTGCAGGAAGTGGAGAAAACGACCCAGATGAAATTCTTCCGGAGGAGCAGTCTTGGCTTCACACCAAGACACATACTTCCTCCAGATACGGTGATAATGTTTCGATGTCACCTCCTTCCTAGCCTTAATCAGAGTAGGAATGACCTCCTCCGGAATGCCCTTCTCCGCTAGGATCCTGCGTTCAACCGCCATGCCGTCAAACGTAGTCACGGTAAGTCCTGGAACAGACAGGGCCCTTGTTGTAACAGCTCTTCCCTGAGAGGAAGAGGCCACGGATCTTCTGAGAGCATTTCCTGCAGATCCGGAAACCAGGCCCTTCGAGGCCAATCTGGAACAATGAGAATTGCCTGAACCCCTCTTCGTCTTATGATTCTCAGTATTTTTGAGATGAGAGGAAGAGGATGGAACACATAGACCGACTGAAACACCCACGGTGTCACCAGTGCATCCACTGCAACCGCCTGAGGGTCCCTTGACCTGGCGCAATATCTCGGAAGTTTCTTGTTGAGACGTGAAGCCATCATGTCTATTTGAGGCAGTCCCCACTGACTTGCAATCTCTGCGAAGACTTCCTGATGAAGTCCCCACTCTCCTGGATGCAGATCGTGTCTGCTGAGGAAGTCTGCTTCCCAGTTGTCCACTCCCGGAATGAAGACTGCTGTCAGAGCGCTTACATGACTCTCCGCCCATCGAACAATCTTTGAGGCTTCTGCCATTGCCACTCTGCTCCTTGTGCCGCCTTGGCAGTTTACATGAGCCACTGCTGTGATGTTGTCTGACTGAATCAGAACCGGTAGACCTTGAAGTAAGGTCTGCGCCTGACGAAGGCCGTTGTATATGGCCCTTAATTCCAGAATGTTGATGTGTAGACAAGCCTCCTGGCTTGACCACAGACCTTGGAAGTTTCTTCCCTGTGTGACTGCTCCCCATCCTCGGAGGCTCGCGTCCGTGGTCACCAGAGCCCAGTCCTGGATGCCGAACCTGCGACCCTCTAGAAGGTGAGTACTCTGCAGCCACCACAGGAGAGACACCCTGGCCCTGGGGGACAGGTGGATCATCTGATGAATCTGTAGATGTGACCCAGACCACTTGTCCAGAAAAGTCACTGAAAAGTCCTGGCATGGAACCTGCCGAATGGAATGGCCTCGCAAGACGCCACCATTTTCCCCAGCACTCGAGTGCAGTGATGTACCGACACCCTGTCTGGCTTCAACAGGTCCATGACCAAGCTCTGAAGTTCCTGGGCCTTTTCTTTTGGAAGAAAACCCCTCTTTTGTTCCGTGTCCAGAATCATGCCTAAGAAAGGCAATCAGGTCGTTGGAACTAACTGTGACTTTGGTAGGTTTAGGATCCAACCGTGTTGTTGCAACACCCTCAGGGAGAGTGATACGCTGTCCATCAATCGTTCTCTCGATCTCGCTTTTATCAGGAGATCGTCCAAGTATGGGATAATTGTGACACCCTGCTTGCGCAGGAGCACAATCATCTCTGCCATTAATTTGGTAAAAATCCTCGGGCCGTGGAAAGCCCAAACGGCAACGTCTGAAATTGGTAATGACAATCCTGCACCACAGATCTCAGGAACGCCTGATGAGGTTGATAAATGGGGACGTGAAGGTATGCATCCTTTATGTCTAGGGACACCATATAATCTCCCCCCTCCAGACTTGCGATGACCGCTCTGAGCGATTCCATCTTGAACTTGAACCTCTTCAAGTATAGGTTTAAGGATTTTAAATTCAAAATGGGTCTGACCGAACTGTCCGGTTTCGGGACCACAAACAGGGTTGAGTAATAGCCCATCCCCTGCTGTAGCGTGGGAACTTTGACCACCACTTGTTGAAGGCACAACTTTTGAATTGCTGCCAGAACTACCTCCCTCTCTGGGGAAGAAGTCGGCAGTGCCGATTTGAAAAACCGGCGAGGAGGCACCTCTTCGAATTCCAGCTTGTACCCCTGGGAAACAATGTCTATTGCCCAGGGATCCACCTGAGAGTGAACCCAGACCTGGCTGAACAGACGAAGACGTGCCCCCACAGGAGCGGACTCCTCCCGCGGAGCCCCAGCGCCATGCGGTGGATTTAGTAGAAGCCGGGGAGGACCTTTGTTCCTGGGAACTGGCTGTAGTTGGCAGCTTTTTCCCCTTGCCCTTACCTCTGGCAAGAAAGGAAGATCCCTGAGCTCTCTTGGATTTATGCGACCGAAAGGACTGCATCTGATAATGTGGCGCTTTCTTAGGCTGTGAGGAAACATAAGGTAAAAAAGTTGATTTACCTGCAGTTGCCGTGGAAACCAGGTCTGCGAGACCTTCCCCAAACAATTCCTTACCCTTGTAAGGTAAAACCTCCATATGCCGTTTTGAATCGGCATCACCCGTCCACTGTCGGGTCCACAGTGCTCGCCTGGCAGAAATCGCCATAGCGTTCGCTCTGGACCCCAGTATGCCTACATCCCTCTGAGCCTCTCTCATATAAAGGACCGCATCCTTAATATGGCCCAGGGTCAATAAAATAGTTTCCTTATCCATTGTATCCATATCAGTAGATAAGGTATCGGTCCACGCTATAACAGCGCTACAAACCCAGGCCGACGCTATTGCCGGTCTGAGTAAGGTACCGGTATGAGTGTAAATTGACTTCAAGGTAGTTTCCTGCTTGCGATCCGCAGGATCCCTGAGGGCAGCGGTATCCTGAGACGGCAGCGCCACCTTTTTGGAAAGGCGCGTCAACGTCCCACCGTATCCTGTCCTTGATCGGGAAAGGATACGCCATAAGAATCCTTTTGGGAATCTGCAGTTTCTTGTCTGGAGTTTCCCAAGCACTTTCAAATAACTCATTTAATTCAAAAGAGGGTGGAAAAGTAACCTCAGGCTTCTTTTCTTTAAACATGTGGATTTTTGGATTAGGCACCGCGGGGTCATCTATAATATGCAGCACATCCTTTATAGCCATAATCATATAATGAATATTCTTTGCCAATTTTGGCTGCAACCTCGCATCATCATAATCGATACTGGATTCAGAATCTGTGTCGATATCAGTGTCAACTACCGGAGAAAGTGGGCGTTTTTGAGACCCTGACGGCCCCTGTGACATAGGGAAAGGCAGGGTATGACCCTCTGTACTGTCCCTGGACTCTGCTTTGTCCAAACGTTTGTGCAATAAATTCACATTTGCATTTAAAATATTCCACATTTCCATCCAGTCATGTGTCGGCGTTGCCGACGGAGACACCACACTCATACGCTCCACCTCATCCCTAGGAGAGCCTTCCGCTTCAGACATGCCGACACGCACGTACTGACACACCACACACTCAGGGAAGACTCTATCTGGAGACAGTTTCCCCACAAGGCCCTTTGGAGAGACAGAGAGAGAGTATGCCAGCACACACCCAGCGCCAATAACCCTGGAAAATTTTTTTTTACCCAGATACAGCGCTATTTGTATATTCACTGCGCCAAATTATGTCGTCCCCCCCCTTCTTTAAAACCCTCTGTCACCGGTGATCAGCAGGGGAGAGTCCGGGGAGCCAGCTTCTCAGCGTGTGCTTGTGGAGAAAATGGCGCTGGTGAGTGCTGAGGGAGAAGCCCCGCCCCTCAGTGGCGGGCTTCGGTCCCGCTCTTTGAACAAACTGGCGGGGATACCAAAACACACAAATAAGTGTATATTTACTTACAGTCAGTCCTAGAGGAATACATTGCTGCCCAGGCCCCCCCCCCCCCCCCCTGCGCCCTGCACCCAACAGTGTGCGCTGTGTGTGTTCTGTGGGAGCAATGGCCATACCTCAGTGAAGATCTTAAGTCTTCTGCCGCCTCTGAAGCCTTCTGCCTTCCTATACTCACCCGGCTTCTATCTTCCGGCTCTGCGAGGAGGACGGCGGCGCGGCTCCGGGATGAACCGCTAGGGGAGACCTGCGTTCTGACTCCCTCTGGAGCTAATGGTGTCCAGTAGCCTAAGAAGCAGAGCCTAGCATTTAAGTAGGTCTGCTTCTTTCTCCTCAGTCCCACGATGCAGGGAGTCTGTTGCCAGCAGGTCTCCCTAAAAATAAAAAACCTAACAAAATACTTTCTTTTCAGGAAGCTCAGGAGAGCTCCCTGTAGTGCACCCAGTCTCCTCTGGGCACAGTATTAAACTGAGGTCTGGAGGAGGGGCATAGAGGGAGGAGCCAGTGCACACCCATACCTAAAGTTCTTTTTAGTGCCATTGTCTCCTGTGGAGCCCGTCTATTCCCCATGGTCCTTACGGAGTCCCCAGCATCCTCTAGGACGTAAGAGAAAAGATGTGCATTGCGGAAAGACGTGTTTGCTATAGACGAATGTCAAAAACATGAAAATCCCATTTAGGTCTGACTCTGAATAAGGCCCAGTAGGTCATAAAATAAGGCAAGCACCAGAAGAGAATAATTACTAGAGGTGGATTAGAAACTTAAGTAGCCCTGGAAAATATCTTAACATGGCCTGATGTAAGCGGAACCATATAAACTGTGGGCGAAGCCCAATACAAACATAGCTGGGATTAGCAAACCGTTAGCCTTAGCCACAATACAGCACCAAGAATTTATGTGACTGCCATACAACAGATTATCCACGTGGCTGCCATACAGTACAGGTAATATCCCAGTGATGGCCACATGGTATAGAGAGCATGACAGTGACTGCCATATACTACAGAGAGCATCCACATGACCAAAATACAATACAGACAGCATCCCAGTGATGGCCATAAAATACAGATAGTGTACCAAGGTCGAAGCATGGGGTGATGTGTGGACAGGACTGATTTGCAAGAGGTTATCTTGGTACAAATGGTACTCCAGGCTAGTGTTATTCAACTGGTGGTTTCATGTTTACAGAGAAACTCCAAAGAAAAGTTAAACTTAACCAGGAATCAGGCAAAACAATCTAGGATGACAAAATCTAATGTCATCATGGTATAGTCAAATATAATCAGGGAATGCAATAAATAAGAGTTGGATGGTTAAACTATAAAGTAGATGGGCTAATTTACTATGCAGTGCTTTTCAACTGTGTCTTCAGCAGTTTTGGACACTGTATTTACTGGCAGTTATTTTCAAAACAAAATTTGCCTTGTTTAGTACAGAAGATACACCGATCAGCCATAACATTAAAACCACTAACAAGTGAATAACATTGATTACAATGGGACTGTCAGGAATCGGCGTTCAGCAATGTCTCACCTACCAGCGCGCTGGTGTGCAGACCTCCAGTCGCGGCTGCATGGAGGTGCTGACCGCGAGCGTCGTTTTCCTGTCGCTGAGTGCCCCTCATTCAAGTCTCAAGTATGCCTTGCTGTGTGCCGGTGTCCGGCCGTGTGGATGCCGCCATGACACCTGTTCTCAAGTGATCCAGGCATCCAATCCAGTCCTGTGCTTACCCTCAGAATTCAGGAACCAATCACCGCAGAGCAAGGGGTATAAAGTTTGGTCCGTGGCTCAGACACATCGCCTCGGACAACGAGTCACATTGGTGCCTCATGTTCTCCTGGTTCCCGTGTTCCTGTCTCCAGTGGTTCCCTGTGATTTTTCTCATAGCTTCTTTTCATCACACTGCATTTCCTTCATTCAGCTACAGACTTCAGCCACAGCCAGTCGCAGCTCATCAGCTGTAAGAGACTTTCCTCAGGTGTTTGTTCACTGCTTTACCTGTGCACCTCGTTAAGATCATACAACTCATGCAAGCTTGTTGTAATGTCTCCTGCCTGGGACCTGTGCAGTAATAAGAACATACTTGCCTACCTGACCCTCTCCATGAGGGAGAAAATGCTCTGTTCCTGGACTTTCCTGGTAATGTATGATTACCATCACCTGTGGTGAAACACCTTTCTTATCAATTAACTAGCTCACCACAGGTGATGGCAATCATACATTACCAGGAAAGTCCAGGAACAGAGCATTTTCTCCCTCATGGAGAGGGTCAGGTAGGCAAGTATGAATAAGAACTAAGCTATACAGAGACTGTGTGTTTTATCAATATTTCCGGAGTTCTGTTTTCCAACTATTTCAGCCACCACGTTATTCCACGCTTTGTTATCAGAGACTTTTATTTGCTCAAATCTTCTGCATTCAGTCATCAAGTGTTTTTCATATATATTCTGTTGCCAGAGACTTTATACCTTGGATTCAGTTACTGTTACTATTTCTTTTCTGCCATCACTAATGCAAAGTACCATCTGTTGTTACATCTCTACTCTGTGACCTCTGTGTGCATTAAACATCAGCGCACATGCGCAGGACTTTTATTTTGCCTCCACGTTTTATATATTGTACCAACACTGACCCACTAGTGCCCCCTCCGGGGACAGACAAAATCAGAAACCTGACAGGGATCCAGTGGGATATATAGGCAGCAAGTTCTTGAAGTTGATGTCTCAGAAGCTGCAAAAATGGGGAAGTGTAAGGATCTGAGCGAGTTTGACAAGGACCAAATTATGATGGTCAGACGACTGGGTCAGGGCATCTCCAAAACGGCAGGTCTTGTGAGGAGTTCCCAGTATGCAGTGGCTAGTACCAAACAAAAAGCTGTCCAAGGAAGGACAATTAGTGAAAATGCCATGGGCGCCCAGGGCCTACTGATACACGCATGCAGTGAACTCTAGCCCGTCTGGTTTGATCCCACAGAAGAGATACAGTAGCACCAATTGCTGAAAAAGTTAACACTGGTTATGATAGAAAGGTGTCAGAACACACAGTGTTGCTGCGTAGCAACAAACCAGTCAGAATGCCCATACTGACCCTTGTCCCCTTCAATGGGCACCTGAGTGTCAGAACTGGACCATGAAGCAATTGAAGAAGGTTACCTGGTCTGATAAACATGTTTTCTTTAACATCATGTGGATGGCGTTTGGCCAGGTGAATGTGCATCGTTTACCTGGGCAAAAGATGGCACTATGGAGTACTGTGGGAAGAGGACAAACCGGCAGAGGCTGTGTAATGCTCTGGGCAATGTTCTACTGGGAATCCTTGGGCCGACATTTGTGTGGATGTTGCTTTGACATGTACCACCTACCTAAACATTGTTGACGACCAAGTAATACCTACATGGAAACTGTATTCCCTGATGGCAGTGGCTTATTTCAGCAGGATAATGCACCCTGCCACACTGCAAAAATTGTTCAGGAATGTTTGAGGAACATGACAAAGAGTTCACGGTAATCATGTAAAACAACAGTAGAAAGAAGACTCCTTTGTGGGGCACTTCTGTATAGTTGAAATGTTAAAATACAACTTGTATTGGTTCAAGATGTTCACTTGGCCTCCAAATTCCCCAGATCTCAATCCAATCTAGCATCTGTGGCATGTGCTAGAAAAACAAGTCAGAGCCTTGGAGGCCTCACCCTGCAATTTACACTACTTAAAGGATCTGCTGCTAAAGTTACCACATGACACCTTTAAAGGTCTTATAGAACCACGCTCTCTATGTACCCCGTCTGTGTCACCCTTGTCTGTCTACCCCTCCCCTTTAGAATGTAAGCTCTCACGAGTAGGGCCCTCTTCCCTCATGTGCTTATCCTTTTTCATACTTTAATAATCTTCAAATGCACCAAATCCAGCAGTCTTCTGACACCTGATACTTATTCCAGTGTCATCTGCTGATGTAGCTATGTTTATTTACCCTGTACTTAAATTCACCACAACTGACCTATGAATCATCATAAATATCCAAGGACTTACCTTTAACTTGTACTACTCTACGCGGGCATCTCATCAAAACCAACGGATTGCATTCCTGCGCTGAGATACACACTGGATTGAATCCTGGACTGAATCCTCTGCAAACCTCCACTGAGAAATCCTTCAGTTTAGCAGCTGCTGCACTCTGCATTGGACATTGCCCAGATAAGGTACTGTGGATTACAACCTATCTTTGGCTACATCTAGCCCCTCACTTAGACATCATCCACCTCTGTTCTCTGAGCAACTAATAACTGACTTATTGCATTAATCTACTAATATCAGTATATTCAGGCTCTGAATTGCTGAAGGCTCACTGTTTCAACTCAGGATCCATTTCCCAGGACATGTTATCACTTCCCCCCACACACAAGAAACCTACTTCAAAGGCCTCTCACACTGAGACTTTTCACACCTACACAGTAGGAATTGGCTTCTAACACCTTCCCAAAAGTCTGCCTATGCTAGGATAATTGATTAAATCAGCAGCTATTTTATTTATCACTTGCTTCAAATATACCCAATAGGTTATAGCAATAACTTTGCTCATAAACCCATTAGAATTTTGGATCAAATACCGATTGGGGGAAAACAAAACACAAAAAGGAAGAAAAAAAAAACAAAAACAAAAAAACACTGCTTTCTCTCCCTCTCTCATCATCATATGCAGCTCAAACTCATAGTAATCTGTCATTGATGACCAAATGTATACATATTGCTCCAGCTTCATTCTTTCACTCCGCCCACCACGTTCTGCAGTTCCTATCACACCATCACAGGCTTCTATTCTCCAATCCCTTGGCATTTTAAAAAGAAAACACAGGCGCATTCGTGGGAAGCGAGCAGGCAGGAAACTTATTTCCCCCGGTAACCATCTACGTCCTTTGCCCACCTGCTCACCCCCATACACAAAGAACAATCAAATAGAAGTAATACCCAAAAGACGGCCCTATGTTTGGAAGGACAGAACTGTCAACTCTCGCTTTGTGACCCCCATACCCAGAGCTCCTGCACTTAACATAAAGAAAACTGAAGGCCCTCTGGTATGCCCAATCAGGTCAGTCCTTTGTAATGCCAGATCTATAAGAAACAAGACTGCAACAATTGCTGACCTTATTGAATCTGCAGATCTAGCCTGTATTACAGAGACCTGGCTAGACGAAAATGCAGCACCTATATTGGAGGCTGCGGTACCAACAAACTACTCTGTCATCCACAACCCAAGACTGGACCGCAGGGGTGGCGGGGTGGCTATCTGCTTCAAAAAAGAACTTAAACTTAGGGTCCACCCTATTGAAATTACTCGCTCATTTGAGTGCATTGCTGCCCAGAGTTCGACAGGATTAGGTTTCAGAGTACTTCTCATCTACCGGCCACCTGGAGATGGAAAGATATTTCTACAAGAAATTGCAGACACTGTTGCTGGCCTGGTTCTGGAACATCAAAGATGGCTCATCCTCGGGGATTTCAATGCATGGGTGGATGATGAGCTCTCACGCCTTGGCCAAGACCTCCTGTGCACAATGAATGGTCTGGGCTTCACACAGATAATTCCCTCTGCCACACATAAAAGTGGTCACACTCTTGATCTTGTCTTTCAGATTGGATTAGAAGTCACTGACCTAAAAATAAACCCAGTCATCTGGTCAGACCACTACTCCCTCTGGTTCTCAGTTGCAACCCCTCAAATAAGATCTCTGCCCGTGGAGTTGACCTCCAAGGAGGGGTATGACTCCCCAGGCTCTTGCAGCAAATATGGATCTCTCTGCTATACTGGGTGCCTGTGAAGATCCCTGTTCCCTAGTCCGTTATTATAATAGGGATGTTAAGGCTGCAATTGATATTATCGCCCCTGTGCGTATAAGACCTCGTAAACCACATCGTCAAGCTCCATGGTACGACAACAGTGTTAGTGAGCTCAAGAAAAGGGGGCGTAGACTGGAAAGACGATGGAGGAAGACTAACCTAGTGGATGACAAAATAAAACTAATAAAGCATAACGAAGAATATCAATCGACAATCACTCGCAAGAAATCACAGTTCCTGTCAAATGAGATCACAGCAGCAAACAATAGGCCAGCTCAACTTTTCCGCACAGTGGAGATGCTTTGCAAGCCAGCATGCCTGCAGACTGATGAGACCCTTTCCCAAGCAAGATGCAACGAGTTTGCAAACTTCTTTGCAGATAAAATATCCACCATCCGGGCTGGAATATCCACAGTGCCATCAAAGGAGAGCCAAACTACAAAGCCTGCCAATATAAGCTACCTGCCTTCATGGACCAGCTTTGACCCAGTGGATGTAAATGACACTGCTGAAATTGCTCGGATTTTGCGTCCCACCACCTGTGGCCTGGACCCAGCCTCAACCAAGCTTCTAATAGGTTGTACGGATATAATCGGTCCTGTCTTTGCAAAAATTGTTCAATGCTCTTTGCAGACAGGCATTTTTCCTGGACCCCTAAAGGAAGCAATTGTTAGACCACTTCTTAAAAAACCTAATTTAGATCCCGACTGCATGTCCAACTACAGACCGGTATCAAACCTTCCTTTCCTAGGAAAGGTTATTGAGAAAGTGGTTGCAAATCAACTGGAAACTCGCCTGACAACCCATGATATTTATGATCCATTTCAATCAGGATTCAGGAGAAGACATAGCACTGAAACAGCCCTGGTGTGTGTGTTAAATGATCTTCTGATGGCAAAAGACAGAGGTGACTGTTCAATATTAATCCTTCTGGATCTCTCGGCAGCATTTGATACCGTGGACCACGGGCTTCTGATTGAGCGACTGATACACTTCTGTAGTCTGGATGGCACAGTCCTAAACTGGTTCAAATCATTTCTCACAGGCAGGTCACAGAGAGTATCATCTGGATTATACTCATCACCACCAGTGCCATTGCCATGTGGTGTCCCACAAGGTTCTATACTATCCCCCATGCTTTTTGCAGTATACATGCTCCCATTGGGCGAAATAATCAGGCGCCATGGCCTGGTCTACCACTGCTATGCAGATGATACACAACTGTACTTGTCCTTTGCTCCGGGCACTGATAACCCAGTAGCAACCCTGAATGGCTGTCTAGCTGAACTACAGGAGTGGATGAGCGCCAGTTGGCTGCGACTGAACCTGGATAAAACAGAGGTCCTTATAATACGACCGCAACATCAAAGGACAAGACTGCAGCATAGCCAACCAACTGGACTTACACTCGGGGATTCAGAATTACAGACCAGTGATCATGTGCGGAATCTTGGCGTTGTCCTGGATGATGGCTTGACACTTAAACATCAGATATCAGCCACAATCAAATCCTCATTCTTTCACCTGAGGAACATAGCCAGAATCAAGCACTTAATTCCCTCAGATGATATGCCAAAAGTCATACATGCATTTGTATCATCTCGATTAGACTACTGTAATGCCCTCTACCTTGGTCTACCAGCAAAAGAATTGCAACGCTTACAGCTGGTGCAAAACACAGCTGCCAGGCTGTTAACCAACCAGCCCCGTTCCAGCCACATAACACCCATCCTCTACTCCCTTCACTGGCTGCCTGTAAGATGGCGAATCCTCTTCAAGATTGGCTTACTGAGTTTCAAAGCATTACATGACCAAGGCCCAAGGTACCTGAAACAGCTTCTGATCCCATACTGCCCCACTCGATTACTGCGATCTGTAGATGAAGGACTTTTAGCAGTACCTAGAATCTACCGTAATTCATCTGGGGGTCGAGCTTTTAGTCATGCGGCTCCGACTCTATGGAACTCACTTCCCAGCACAGTGCGAGAGGCCCCAACTATAGAATCCTTCAAAAGTAGACTCAAGACTTTCCTGTTTACTCAAGCATTTCCATAGTGTCTCTTTTAGTATCTTCATGCTTCTGTATTTTATGAAAAATGTACTTCATTATTTTTCTGTACTATATTATGCTGTGTATCTGTTAAGCGCCTTGAGTCCTATTGGAGAAAGAGCGCTATATAAATAAAATTATTATTATTATTATTATTACTTGTCCTATATTGTCTTCAACTGTAAGTTGATGTTTTCCTGTTTTGATTATTTGTTTATGTACTCTATAATTGGGCGATGCAGCACCCTTGTGGTGCCATATAAATAAAGGATAATAATAATAATAATAATAATAATAATAATCCATGTCTCAATGGGTCAGAGCTGTTTTGGTTGTATGAGCGAGACCTACACAATATTAGGTAGCTGGTTTTAATGTTATGGCTGAAGGATGTATTGCCACCTGTAACCAGTCTCTTATTCATATAGACTTACTATTGTGTGGAAATTAGGCTTCTGCAAATCTTTTATATTATTCTTTCTAAATAAATTCTTTCTAAATTTCCCTCTACCTTTGCCTCTCGGCAGAAAGGATGCGCCTCGCGCCCTCTTGTGTTTATGGGGCCGAAAGGACTGTACTTGATAATACAGTGCCTTCTTTTGCTGTGGGGTAGCCTGTGGCAAAAATGTCGATTTCCCAGCCGTAGCTGTGGAAACGAGGTCTGAAAGACCATCCCCAAACAGTTCCACCCCCTTATAAGGCAAAACTTCCATGTGCCTTTTTGAATCGGCATCACCTGACCACTGCCGAGTCCATAACCCCCTTCTGGCGGCAATGGACATTGCGCTTATTTTTGATGCCAGCCGGCAAATATCCCTCTGTGCATCACGCATGTATAAGACAGCGTCCTTTATATGCTCCACTGTCAGCAAAATAGTGTCCCTATCCAGGGTATCAATATTATCCGACAGGGAATCTGACCACGCAGCAGCAGCACTGCACATCCATGCTGATGCAATCGCTGGTCGCAATATAATGCCCGTGTGTGTATATATAGCTTTTAGGGTAGCCTCCTGCTTTCTATCAGCAGGATCCTTTAGGGCGGCCGTATCCGGAGACGGTAGTGCCACCTGTTTTGATAAACGTGTAAGCGCTTTATCTACCCTAGGGGACGTTTCCCAACGTGACCTATCCTCTGGCGGGAAAGGGTACGCTGCCAATAACCGTTTAGAAATTATCAATTTCTTATCGGGGGAAGTCCAGGCTTCCTCACACACCTCATTTAATTCCTCAGATGCAGGAAAAACTACTGGTAGTTTTTTCTCACCGAACATAATACCCTTTATTTTTTTGTGGTACCTGGGGTACTATCAGAAATGTGTAATACATTTTTTATTGCCTCAATCATGTAACGGGTGGACCTATTGGAGGGTACACTAGTCTCATCGTCGTCGACACTGGAGTCGGTATCCGTGTCGACATCTGTGTCTGCCATCTGAGGTAGCGGGCGTTTTAAAGCCCCTGATGACATTTGAGACGCTGGAACAGTCACATGCTGAGTAGCCGGCTGCCCTATGTCGTCAAGCCTTTTATGTAAGGAGCTGACACTGTCACGTAATTCCTTCCATAAGTCCATCCACACAGGTGTCGACCCCACAGGGGGTGACAACACATTTACAGGCATTTGCTCTGCCTCCACATCATTTTCCTCATCATACATGTCGACACAGCGGTACCGACACACAGCACACACACAGGGAATGCTCTGACAGAGGACAGGACCCCACAAAGCCCTTTGGGGAGACAGAGGGAGAGTATGCCAGCACACACCAGAGCGCTATATACCACAGGGATATCACCTATAAAGAGTGTTTTCCCTTATAGCTGCATATATATATTATACTGCGCCTAAATTTGTGCCCCCCCTCTCTTTTTTACCCTTTCTGTAGTGCAGGACTGCAGGGGAGAGCCAGGGAGCGATCCTTCCAGCGGAGCTGTGAGGGAAAATGGCGCCAGTGTGCTGAGGGAGATGGCTCCGCCCCTTTTTCGGCGGGCTTTCTCCCGCTTTTTGTGTTATTCTGGCAGGGGTAATTTACACCTATATAGCCTCTGGGGCTATATATGGTGTCAGTTTTGCCAGCCAAGGTGTTAATATTGCTGCTCAGGGCGCCCCCCCCCAGCGCCCTGCACCCATCAGTGACCGAAGTGTGTGGTGTGCATGAGGAGCAATGGCGCACAGCTGCAGTGCTGTGCGCTACCTTGGAGAAGACAGAAGTCTTCAGCCGCCGATTTTCCGGACCTTCTTGCTTCTGGCTCTGTAAGGGGGACGGCGGCGCGGCTCCGGGAACGGACGACGAGGTCGGGTCCTGTGTGCGATCCCTCTGGAGCTAATGGTGTCCAGTAGCCTAAGAAGCCCAAGCTACCACCACTTAGGTAGGTTCGCTTCTTCTCCCCTTAGTCCCTCGCTGCAGTGAGCCTGTTGCCAGCAGGTCTCACTGTAAAATAAAAAACCTAAACTATACTTTCTTTCTAGGAGCTCAGGAGAGCCCCTAGTGTGCATCCAGCTCGGCCAGGCACAGAAATCTAACTGAGGCTTGGAGGAGGGTCATAGGGGGAGGAGCCAGTGCACACCAGATAGACCTAAATCTTTCTTTAGATGTGCCCAGTCTCCTGCGGAGCCGTCTATTCCCCATGGTCCTTACGGAGTCCCCAGCATCCACTAGGACGTCAGAGAAACTAACAGTACTATGTTGCAATACGTATTTAAATAAATAAACTTTGGTGCTCAGCTGATATATACTTTCCTTCAATTAACTCATACAGGACTGCTTCATAAACTAGGCACCAGTATCCCAGTTCCCTTCACTTGATCTCCATTTATCCACAGTCACTCAACAAAGCACTCTCCTGTGTGAGTCATGCCTATTCTGCTGCATAAAGCACACAGCAACACCATGGTGTGTATGGCAGAGGCAAAATCCTGCTCCCACCGCAGAGTGTGAGGGGGATTTGGAGAATATGTAGGGTCTATGCACTGCAGCAATAGGCTACCTGGCCCTACAAGGGGAGTGACAAAGAACTTCATCCTTGTTGCCTCAGACTGTCACCCTCCAGTCCTGTTTTCCCCAATAAAAATGTAATACTTATAAAAAAAAATAAAGAAAAGGCATCTGGTGGCCCATATAAGGATAACGGGGAAAATCCCAGTGAGGCCTATGGCCAATCTGCCATTGCACATTACCTCAAATTCAAGTTATTGACATAGTTTATAGAGGACTTATTATTGTTACCTTTGTAGCCATCAGATTTCTGTGTCTTTTTTCTTTTAAGTATTCCCAAACAACAGATTTCCCTAGGCTGCACACCTCTGACCCCGGATCTTGCATTGGATTCCCTTCTAGTAAGAGCAGGTCCAGCTTGTGTAACATGTCCAGATTGCCTGGTAGATTGGACAACTGATTGTTCTGAAGAAGCAATTGTTGCAGACCTGAACACAAAGCAGGGAAATAACAATCTGCCGAATTATGCCTTTGGCACATCGATTAATAAAACATGAAAATTTGCCTGTGCCACATTTTGAGCAGAAGTTAAGGTCCATCTTATTTGGCTGTTGCTGTTCTAGTATTCTCTCTAAGGAAATTGTATGCCTCCTAACTAAAGCTTAATGCATGGTCTGAATAACCAACATTGTACTGTATTGCATGGGTGGGTTCAACATACCAAAACAAAATCTAATCCAATAACTCTATACTTTAGCTCATCATATATATAGATAAGGAACATTAGTGGAATTAGAAATATAAGAGCTCATGTAGAATTAGACATACTTATTTTTTTTCCAGAACATATGCATTTTAGTACTGTGCATGCACACAAAATTGTGCATACATACATGTGCTTGAAGGCTGGCTATACTGTACGTAGGATTCCTTGTGCCTGGATACAACAAATAAAGGCGAGAAGAAGCAGCAAGCATAGGCCAAGTACAATAAAGGCATGTTCACATAACTGCGAGTGAAGTAGACCTGGACGCATAAGCATATGCACATAAACCTGATCTGACTAGAAGCAAAGCAGATGTAGGCCTAGTATACATATGGGGCAGACGTATGCATACGGGCGTATTTATTGTACACATTGTTTCTGTGCATACAGCTTGGCGCAACATACAGGCAACTTAATATTTTTTATTACATTTGTTACTTTTGTGTTTTGATACCAAATACAAACTATAGTATGTGTATGAATGGTGAGTCAAAGTGAGGCTGTCATTATAAAATCAAACAATTTATTAAAGCAGACAAGTATCAGAAATCAAATATAATAAAATACAACATGTACAAATATTATCAGTACATACACCAATAAGGAAGCTTATATTCTGAATATATAATGTTATCAAAAATAAAATGAGAACTGTAACCCCATGTTTATTAGCCGATCATGTTTCCATATGAAAATAAATCATTCTTTTTGTGATTTGTTTTATCTGTAACTGCTGTTTTGTTAGATGTGAAGAATATCTGTACTGTATTTTCAACTCAAATTACAATTTTGATGTCCTTAAGGCCCAAACACACTTGCCGATAAAATGAGAGACGTCGCTCATTTTATCGGCAAGTGTGTATGCCGCCAGCGACGACTGATGCGCGGCCCCGCAGGTCGGCAATGATCATCGCTGTCGTCACTGCATGCATGCAGGATCTGGACTGTCGTCCACGACCTTCATGCAGGGCTGGCGGAGGCGTGACGTCACAGAGGGATATGAGCGGTCATATCACTCAGTGTGTGCAGTCGGCCACCGACCGGCCAGCCCGGGAGGGGAAACATTAGACGATGTCGCTCACAGAGCGACATTGTCTAATGTGTACGGACCTTTAGTGTTTGGATTTGTATGATTATTTACACATGGGAAACATATTCACCCAGTAGACACACGGTTGAGTGTCTTCACTACATTTTGGTTATATTACACTAGTTGGATCCGTTGAATGCTGGTTCAAAGGGTCTCACCTCTCTCCTCTGTCCCTACATACCCCATCGATCAGTGACTCCCTTATCTCTTTCCCCACTGGAAAGAGCTGTTAGCAGAGGGGTGTGCTGCATGCTCCAAATGCACGTCATTTTCAGAACATGCCATTCTCAATTATTATATAGTATACTGTACATTGTGCTTATGTCCTTAAAATATTTGAACATGTTGTATTTTATTTATAATTTTTTATTTTCTACCTTATTAAATAGTTGATTTTATGATGCCAGTTTTTCTTTCACTCAATAGTCATACACATTGTACTATACAGTGCGGTTATGCCTCATTTTAATTTGGTATTATACACACAAAAGTAACAAATGTATTAGAAACTGTATCAATAGTAAATTGGCCATGTATTGCTTCCAGACTGCATGCATGGAAAGAAATGTGAATATGTATGCATGCATCGGCCACCTATGTGTACACCTGCTTTGCTGCTAGTCATCATAATCAGATGAAAGTGAAATGTACACGACTATAAATCACCTGTACCTAACCTAGAGCATGCGCAATGTGAAAGCATGCAAGATATGCTCCAATAACAGCCATACATTGAACTCAATTATACGTTTAGTAGTATTGAATGGGGGAAATGACAATGTTTATTTCATTGTAGTGGTACTAAAGAGGTAAGAGACTGGATTGTTTTCCTCTCCAAGGCTCACATTAATGTCACTGAGACTTCTGCTGGGAGTGGACAATAAGTGTGTGCTATGAACAGGGCCAGTGATGGGGGGGGGGGGGGGCAAAGGGGACACCTGTGGAAGGCCCCAAGGATCAGAGAGGCCCTTGAGAGTGTGCCACTTAGCGCCCAGCAGGGATGTTAGCAGTCTTGTACAAATAGGTCAGCGAGCTGTATTTGGTTTGGGCGCAGCCTCAGAGTGACAGAAGCATCTCACACACAGTGACTGTGCAGCATAAGTGTGTGCCCGCTCTTCCGGGTCCAGCTCTGTTGCAGGCAGTTACGGGACATGGCAGCATCTCCGCTGGCCAGGATTCCTGTGCCCTGCACTTGCCTTTTCTGGTGGGGTGTGAGAGCAAATTTTGTTACATATATATATATCACTGTACCGGGCCCAAAGATTTCTGTTGACAGCCATGGCTAGGAGGACAATGCAGGTGCGGCGCTACCGAACCAAAACATTTTACTGTACTCATCATATGTGCTTCATAGATGATGGCACAAATCAGTACCAGTAAGGAATAATACCTTGGATTTGGCAGATGGAATCTGGCAGGTTCTTTAGCAGGTTATTGTGCAAATCCAGGACTACAAGATTTTGCATCAGGCTCAATGTGGTTGGAAGACATTCAAGATTATTGTTTTCAATGTACAACTCTTTCAGATTCTATATGGAACAAGAACAGTTTTAATCTCAGTGTTCATCCATAAATACATACATACTGTATATATCTAATGCAGTGACTGTATATATCTAATGCAGTGACAAAGACTGCGCTTGATCCATAGTTCAGTCAAAGCATGTCCTTTATAATACCTAAATACAGCACTTACTCAAAATGGGGCTGTGCCCTTCACATAAAACTATATTAAAGGACCATTAAACAACATAAAGACTCTTTTATTTGAAGAGTTTTACCATTCCCTGTATACTTTGAAGAGTTACTGAGAAAATGCATGCACAAAGCATTATAAATAAAAGTAAAATATTCAGGAGGTTTTCAAAACCCAACATATTTTAACTAGAGTGCTTTGTGGTCATGAGTGAGATATTTTCCTATTTACACCAGGCTGCTTGTCATTAATACAATTTAAAGACACAGCATGAAGCCAAGTGTCAGTGAAAGGGTACTGGGGGACATATTTATTAAGTTCGGTGAAGTGATAAAGTGGAAGGTGATAAAGGACCAGCCAATCAGATCCTAACTACCATGTCACAGGCTGAGTTTGAAAAATGACAGTTAGGAGCTGACTGGCTGGTGCTCTATCACCTTCCACTTTATCACTTCACCGAGCTTAATAAATCTGCCCCTGGGTGCCCTAGTTGCCCATCCCCCAGGTGATTCCCATTAGATACCATGCCTCCAGACCCATTTCCTTCTTTATGTGGAGTGGATGGGCAGCACGCAGAGGAGGGAGTGCCAGCCCGCAGGGCCGTAACTACGTGTGTGCCAGGTGGGCTTGGCACACAGCGCAGTTGCCCTGAGGTCGCACGGCCAGCGGCATGTAATGAGTCAAATTGACTCATTACATGCCGCCTCTAAGTCTCTGCGCCGTGCGCCGCGCTGTGAAGCTAGAAGACATCATCGCCGGGCAGCGGAGAAGGAGGAGGGAGGGGGAGCAGGGAGCCGCAGCAGCGCTATGTTATTGGTAGTAAGCGCCGCTGCAGCATCCCCCTCTCCTTCCGTATTGGCTGCCGGGCAGCCAATACGGAAGGAGAGGGGGATGCTGCAGCGGCGCTTACTACCAATAACATAGCGTTGCTGCGGCTCCCTGCTCCACCTCCCTCCTCCTTCTTCTCACCTCACTGCCTGCACCGAGGGAGCTGCACGAGGAGCCTGTCAGCGGGGAGAAGGTAAGTATATCCCCCCCCCCCCTCTCTCTCTCTCTCTCTCGGACACCGCCTGCCGCAATGTGTAAAAAATGGGACTGGCTGCCGCAATGTGTAAAATGGGACTGGCTGCCGCAATGTGTAAAAAATGGGACTGGCTGCCGCAATGTGTAAAATGGGACTAGCTGCCGCAATGTGTAAAAAATGGGACTGGCTGCCGCAATGTGTAAAAAATGGGACTGGCTGCCGCAATGTGTAAAAAATGGGACTGGCTGCCGCAATGTGTAAAATGGGACTGGCTGCCGCAATGTGTAAAAAATGGGACTGGCTGCCGCAATGTGTAAAATGGGACTGGCTGCCGCAATGTGTAAAATGGGACTGGTTGCCGCAATGTGTAAAAAATGGGACTGGCTGCCGCAATGTGTAAAATGGGACTGGCTGCCGCAATGTGTAAAATGGGACTGGCTGCCGCAATGTGTAAAAAATGGGACTGGCTGCCGCAATGTGTAAAATGGGACTGGCTGCCGCAATGTGTAAAATGGGACTGGTTGCCGCAATGTGTAAAAAATGGGACTGGCTGCCGCAATGTGTAAAATGGGACTGGCTGCCGCAATGTGTAAAAAATGGGACTGGCTGCTGCAATGTGTAAAAAGGGGGACTGGCTGCTGCAATGTGTAAAAAGGGGGACTGGCTGCTGCAATGTGTAAGAAATGGGACTGGCTGCTGCAATGTGTAAAAAGGGGGACTGGCTGCCGCAATGTGTAAAAAGGGGGCCTGGCTGCCGCAATGTGCAAAAAGGGGTCCTGGCTGCCGCAATGTGTAAAAAGGAGGACCGGCTGCCGCAATGTGTTAAAAGGGAGACTGGCTGCTGTAATGTGTAAAAAGGGGACTGGCTGCCGCAATGTGTAAAAAGGGTCTATCTGCCGCAATGTGTAAAAAGGGGGACTGGCTGCCGCAATGTGTAAAAAGGGTCTATCTGCCACAATGTGTAAAAAGGGGGCCTGGCTGCCGCAATGTGTAAAAAGGGGGTCTGGCTGCCGCAATGTGTAAGAAGGGGTCCTGGCTGCCGCAATGTGTAAAAAGGGAGACTGGCTGCCGCAATGTGTAAAAAGGGGGACTGGCTGCCGCAATGTGTAAAAAGGGGGACACTGTCTGCTGTAATGTATAAAAGGGGCTCTACCTGGTGTAGTGGCGCTACTGTGCAGCGTAATTTGAATAATGTGGACTACTGTGCACCGTAGTATGAATTGCTATTATTTTGTGGCCACGCCCCTTCCCCGTGAAGCCACGCCCCTAGAATTTTTTAGCGCGCCTGCGGCACGCACTGCCCCAGTCTTACATGGGGGGGGGGGGGGCGCCACTGTCGTTTCTTGCACACAGCGCTAAAATGCCTAGTTACGGCACTGCCAGCCCGTGTGACACTGCTAGCTGCTGCTGCTCCTCTGTGCCAGCAATTGGAAGCATGGAGCTGTGCTGTCACATCACTGCACAGCAGCAAACTCCCAGCCAATCACTGTCATGGAAGAGCAGCATATAGCAGCATCAATGGATAAGGAAGGGAGCACATACCGAGTGCCATAAACTACACTGTAATAGCCATCTTCCTGTTATAATCTAGTACTATTCCTGAATGTGTATCCTGCATGACCTCTGCTGTCAGTAGGGTATTTTGCAGATGTTGTAGACCTACCCTCCAGATCAGGGCCGTAACTACGTGTGTGCCAAGTGGGCTTGGCACACAGCGCAGTTGCCCTGAGGGCGCACGGCCAGCGGCATGTAATTAGTCAAATTGACTCATTACATGCCGCCTCTAAGTCTGCGCCGTGCGCCGCAGCCGCGCTGTGCAGGGAGGAGAGCTACAGCGCCGGGCAGGTGAGAAGGAGGAGGAGGGAGGGGGACTGGAGCCGCAGCAGCGCTATGTCATTGGTAGTAAGCGCCGCTGCAGCATCCCCCTCTCCTTCCGTATAGGCTGCCCGGCGCTGCTGTGGATGCTGGGATGCGGTTCCTCCATCCCAGCATCCACAGCAGCGCCAGGCAGCCTATACGGAAGGAGAGGGGGATGCTGCAGCGGCGCTTACTACCAATGAAATAGCGCTGCTGCGGCTCCAGTCCCCCTCCCTCCTCCTCCTTCTCACCTGCCTGCACAGAGGGAGATTCCAGCACGAGGAGCCTGTCAGCGGGGAGAAGGTAAGTCTCTCTCTCTCTCTCTCTCTCTCTCTCTCTGGGACACCGTCTGCCATAATGTGTAAAAAGGGGGCCTGGCTGCCGCAATGTGTAAAAAGGAGGCCTGGCTGCTGCAATGTGTAAAAAGGGGGCCTGGCTGCCGCAATGTGTAAAAAGGGGGCCTGGCTGCCGCAATGTGTAAAAAGGGGGCCTGGCTGCCGCAATGTGTAAAAAGGGGGCCTGGCTGCCGCAATGTGTAAAAAGGGGGCCTGGCTGCCGCAATGTGTAAAAAGGGGGCCTGGCTGCTGCAATGTGTAAAAAGGGGGCCTGGCTGCCGCAATGTGTAAAAAGGGGTCCTGGCTGCTGCAATGTGTAAAAAGGGGACTGGCTGCCGCAATGTGTAAAAAGGGGGACTGTCTGCTGCAATGTGTAAAAAGGGGGCTGGCTGCCGCAATGTGTAAAAAGGGGGCCTGGCTGCTGCAATGTGTAAAAAGGGGGCCTGGCTGCCGCAATGTGTAAAAAGGGGGCCTGGCTGCCGCAATGTGTAAAAAGGGGGCCTGGCTGCCGCAATGTGTAAAACAGGTGGACTGGCTGCCGCAATGTGTAAAAAGGGGGACTGTCTGCTGTAATGTGTAAAAAGGGGGACGCTGTCTGCTGTAATGTATAAAAGGGGCTCTACCTGGTGTAGTGGCGCTACTGTGCAGCGTAATTTGAATAATGGAGACTACTGTGCACCGTAGTATGAATTGCTATTATTTTGTGGCCACGCCCCTTCCCCGTGAAGCCACGCCCCTAGAATTTTTTAGCGCGCCTGCGGCACGCACTGCCCCAGTCTTACATGGGGGGGGGGGCGCCACTGTCGTTTCTTGCACACAGCGCTAAAATGCCTAGTTACGGCACTGCCAGCCCGTGTGACACTGCTAGCTGCTGCTGCTCCTCTGTGCCAGCAATTGGAAGCATGGAGCTGTGCTGTCACATCACTGCACAGCAGCAAACTCCCAGCCAATCACTGTCATGGAAGAGCAGCATATAGCAGCATCAATGGATAAGGAAGGGAGCACATACCGAGTGCCATAAACTACACTGTAATAGCCATCTTCCTGTTATAATCTAGTACTATTCCTGAATGTGTATCCTGCATGACCTCTGCTGTCAGTAGGGTATTTTGCAGATGTTGTAGACCTACCCTCCAGATCAGGGCCGTAACTACGTGTGTGCCAAGTGGGCTTGGCACACAGCGCAGTTGCCCTGAGGGCGCACGGCCAGCGGCATGTAATTAGTCAAATTGACTCATTACATGCCGCCTCTAAGTCTGCGCCGTGCGCCGCAGCCGCGTTGTGCAGGGAGGAGGACTACAGCGCCGGGCAGGTGAGAAGGAGGAGGAGGGAGGGGGACTGGAGCCGCAGCAGCGCTATGTCATTGGTAGTAAGCGCCGCTGCAGCATCCCCCTCTCCTTCCGTATAGGCTGCCCGGCGCTGCTGTGGATGCTGGGATGCGGTTCCTCCATCCCAGCATCCACAGCAGCGCCAGGCAGCCTATACGGAAGGAGAGGGGGATGCTGCAGCGGCGCTTACTACCAATGAAATAGCGCTGCTGCGGCTCCAGTCCCCCTCCCTCCTCCTCCTTCTCACCTGCCTGCACAGAGGGAGATGCCAGCACGAGGAGCCTGTCAGCGGGGAGAAGGTAAGTATCTCTCTCTCTCTCTCTCTCTCTCTCTCTCTCTCTCTCGGGGACACCGTCTGCCATAATGTGTAAAAAGGGGGCCTGGCTGCCGCAATGTGTAAAAAGGGGGCCTGGCTGCTGCAATGTGTAAAAAGGGGGCCTGGCTGCCGCAATGTGTAAAAAGGGGGCCTGGCTGCCGCAATGTGTAAAAAGGGGGCCTGGCTGCCGCAATGTGTAAAAAGGGGGCCTGGCTGCTGCAATGTGTAAAAAGGGGGCCTGGCTGCTGCAATGTGTAAAAAGGGGGCCTGGCTGCCGCAATGTGTAAAACAGGTGGACTGGCTGCCGCAATGTGTAAAAAGGGGTCCTGGCTGCTGCAATGTGTAAAAAGGGGGCCTGGCTGCCGCAATGTGTAAAAAGGGGTCCTGGCTGCTGCAATGTGTAAAAAGGGGACTGGCTGCCGCAATGTGTAAAAAGGGGGACTGTCTGCTGCAATGTGTAAAAAGGGGGCTGGCTGCCGCAATGTGTAAAAAGGGGTCCTGGCTGCTGCAATGTGTAAAAAGGGGGTCTGGCTGCTGCAATGTGTAAAAAGGGGGCCTGGCTGCCGCAATGTGTAAAACAGGTGGACTGGCTGCCGCAATGTGTAAAAAGGGGGACTGTCTGCTGTAATGTGTAAAAAGGGGGACGCTGTCTGCTGTAATGTATAAAAGGGGCTCTGCCTGGTGTAGTGGCGCTACTGTGCAGCGTAATTTGAATAATGGAGACTACTGTGCACCGTAGTATGAATTGCTATTATTTTGTGGCCACGCCCCTTCCCCATGAAGCCACGCCCCTATATATTTTTTACGGCGCGCACTGCCCCTATCTTGCATATGGGGGGGGGGGGGGGGGGCGCCAATGTAATTTCTTGCACACAGCGCTAGAATGCCTAGTTACGGCACTGCTCCAGATGATGGAATAAGGAAATGTACTCAATGTTAATTAAATAAAATGAAATGTGGCGTAACTTTACCTTGAGGATGCAAATGTCATCTGGTAATGTTGCGAGTCGCATCCCCTGATCCTGCCCAATATACAGCTTTTCCAAGGACTCCAACAGGAAAACTTCTTTTGGGAAAGCAGCAAATCTGTTCCCAGTAATCCCCAAGTAAGTAAGTTTGTTTAACGACTTCACCTCTGGCGTAATCTAAATAAACAAAAGGTTCCTCTTTATTAAATGACAACGATATATTTATAAATCAAAGAACAACTATCGAAAATCTAATAATAGTGGTAACGTTTACTATAAGTGTAATCTGTACATATGTCCTATTCAAATGAGTTTTAGTGACCTGTCCACTTATTTTAGACTATAGCAATATAATAAAAACAAAGCTGGACACTCTCACCAATCCGGGTATAGTATGGTACGCCGGCGGTCGGGCTCCCGGCGGCCAGCATACCGGCGCCGGAATCCCGACCGCCGACATACATACAGCTGGGCAAATGAGCCCCTTGCGGGCCACACTATCTATTCTCCCTCCAGGGGGGTCGTGGACCTCCAAGAGGGAGAAAAGATGTCGGTAATGCCGGCGCCGGTATCTTGGTCGCCGGGAGCCCGGCCGCCGGCAACCTGAAGACCACCCCACCAATCCAGATAAACAGAGATTTCTTCATTTAATATGCACATACGTTTTTTATGTATTACCCCAACTAACAGCTGAATAGCTGCTTTACGCCTCTTGGTTGCTTTCTCAAAATGAGTAAGCATTCATGAGAGAGAAAAATGTGGCTGAACACACCTTTGATAGCCATGCACATACGAGTAAAAGAGCATGGACTGGGTAATGCTACCGTACCAATACTTTGTACAGCCATTTGCAGTCCTAAATAGAAGCCTAGGTAAAAGCATCACTTTCCACTAACACTTGGATCACCTCATTATTATTTGCAAACATTTCTCTTTTACTGATCACTGGAGTCTCTTTTTATTTTAAGTAGGCTTAACTCGTGAGGGTATTATCTTCATTTTCTTTGTAACATTTGTGCAGTTTAAGGGTTCTAGGGGGTAATTCAGACCTGATCGTGGCAGCATATTTGTTAGCAGTTGGTCAATACCATGGGGGTCATTCCGAGTTGATCGCTAGTGAAAAATGTTTGCAGCGCAGCGATTAAGTGAAAAAGCGGCACTTCTGCGCATGCGTATGTGGCGCAGTGCGCACGCGCACGCGCGATGTACTTTCACAACGGCCGATGTATTTTTACACAAGGTCTAGCGACGCTTTTCAGTCGCAATGGCAGCCGCAGAGTGATTGACAGGAAAGGGGCGTTTCTAGGTGTCAACTGACCGTTTTCAGAAGGTGTTCGAAAAAACGCAGGTGTGCCAGCAAAACGCAGGTGTGGCTGGCCGAACGCAGGGCGTGTTTGTGATGTCAAATCCGTAACTGAATGGTCTGAAGTGATCGCAAGCGCTGAGTAGGTCTGGAGCTACTCTAAAACTGCAAAAAAAAAATTGCAGCCGCTCTGCGATCCTTTCGTTCGCACTTCTGCTAAGCTAAAATACACTCCCAGAGGGCGGCGGCTTAGCGTTTGCACGACTGCTAAAAACTGCTAGCGAGCGATCAACTCGGAATGACCCCCATGTGCACTGCAGGGTTGGCAGATATAACACGTGCAGAGAGAGTTGGATTTGGGTGGGGTGTGTTCAAACTGAAATCTAAATTGCAGTGTAGAAATAAAGCGGCCAGTATTTACCCTGCACAGAAACAATATGACCCATCCAAATATATCTCACTCTGCACATGTTACATCTGCCCCACATGGTTTTGCCCAACTGCTAACAAATTTGCTTCTACGATCAGGTCTGAATTACCCCCCTAGTACACGGAGTATTTTCCCATGTATAGTGTACTTGTATGGTGCAAAGTGCATTCCATAGAAAGTACCTGCCAACATCTGATCTCTGGCATCTCCAAGGATCTCTAAAAACCACATAATTTGATAAGAGTAAAAGATATCTGCCCACCCAAATTCTCAGACTCTGCCCTTTGAGGCTCATTTAAATATATCTTCTCATAACACAAAACCTGGACTGAACCATTGAGGGTATGGCTGCATCAAGAACTTTTGACCCAAGGGTCAAAGAGAATTAATTTCCAATGGTAATTTCAACACCAATAATATATTTGTAATAATAGGCTACAGGAGAGCAATGGTAGCGAAACGTGATAGTACAGCAGTCTGTCCTCACCTACAGGATAGTTAGCCTTGTAGATTGTTTATGTAAGTCAATGACATCCCATTACCAGCCACATAACGGCTAGTTACAAAGCAGTGATAACCCGTTTCTTCAACCTAATGCAGGAGAAAGGGTTTATTTCTGTTTCCTCCTATTTGAGAAGACGGGGACCCTTTTTTGTGCTTGTCGGGTCCCCATAGCCTGGGGATTGCAGTATCAGTTCTATTTAGTAAGTGGCAGAAAATAAGATTTTAAACCTACCGGTAAATCTTTTTCTCCTAGTCCGTAGAGGATGCTGGGAACTCCGTAAGGACCATGGGGTTTATACCAAAGCTCCAGACCGGGCGGGAGAGTGCGGATGACTCTGCAGCGCCGAATGAGCAAATGCAAGGTCCTCGTCAGCCAGGGTATCAAACTTGTAGAATTTAGTAAAAGTGTTTGAACCCGACCAAGTAGCTGCTCGGCAAAGCTGTAATGCCGAGACGCCTCGGGCAGCCGCCCAAGAAGAGCCCACCTTCCTAGTGGAATGGGCCTTTACCGAATTTGGTAACGGTAATCCAGCCGTAGAATGAGCCTGCTGAATCGTGTTACAGATCCAGCGAGCAATAGTCTGCTTAGAAGCAGGTGCGCCAACCTTGTTGGCCGCATACAGGACAAACAGAGCCTCTGTTTTCCTAACCCTAGCCGTCCTGGCTACATACATTTTTAAGGCCCTGACTACATCCAAGGACTTGGAGTCCTCCAAGTCACTCGTAGCCACAGGCACCACAATAGGTTGGTTCATATGAAATTAAGACACCACCTTCGGCAGAAATTGAGGACGAGTCCTCAATTCCGCTCTATCCACATGAAAAATCAAGTAGGGGCTCTTGTGAGACGAGGCCGCCAATTCTGACACTCGCCTTGCAGATGCCAAGGCCAATAACATGACCACCTTCCAGGTGAGAAATTTCAATTCAACCGTTTGAAGGGGCTCAAACCAGTGAGATTTAAGGAACTGTAACACCACATTAAGGTCCCAGGGTGCCACTGGGGGCACAAAAGGAGACTGGATGTGCAGCACTCCCTTCACAAAAGTCTGGACTTCTGGTAGAGAAGCCAATTCCTTCTGAAAGAATATAGGCCCTCATTCCGAGTTGTTCGCTCGCAAGCTGCTTTTAGCAGCTTTGCACACGCTAAGCCGCCGCCTACTGGGAGTGAATATTAGCATAGTAAAATTGCGAACCAAAGATTCTCAAAATTGCGATTACACACCTCTTAGCAGTTTCTGAGTAGCTTCAAACTTACTCGGCATCTGCGATCAGTTCAGTGCTTGTCGTTCCTGGTTTGACGTCACAAACACACCCAGCGTTCGCCCAGACACTCCTCCGTTTCTTCAGCCACTCCCGCGTTTTTCCCAGAAACGGTAGCGTTTTTTCACACACACCCATAAAACGGCCAGTTTCCGCCCAGAAACACCCACTTCCTGTCAATCACATTACGATCACCAGAACGAAGAAAAAACCGTGAGTAAAATTCCTAACTGCATAGCAAATTTACTTGGCGCAGTCGCACTGCGGACATTGCGCATTCGCGACTAATCGCTCCGTTGCGAAAAAAAAATAACGAGCGAACAACTCGGAATGACCCCCATAGATAGGGCCGAAATCTGTACATTAATAGAGCCTAACTTCAGGCCCATATCCACTCCTGTCTGTAGGAAGTGGAGTAAACGGCCCAGATGGAAATCTTCCGTAGGAGCATTCTTGGTTTCACACCAAGAGACATACTTCCGCCAGATACGGTGATAATGTTTCGCCGTCACCTCCTACCTAGCCTTTATCAGAGTAGGTATGACCTCCTCTGGAATACCTTTCCCAGCTAGGATTCGGCGTTCAACCGCCATGCCGTAAAACGTAACTGCGGTAAGTCTTGGAACACGCAGGGCCCCTGCTGCAACAGGTCCTTCCTGAGAGGAAGGGGCCAAGGATCTTCTGTGATCATTTCCTGAAGATCTGAGTACCAGGCCCTTCGAGGCCAGTCTGGAACAATGAGTATGGTCTGTACTCTTTTTTGTCTTATGATCCTCAAAACTTTTGCGATGAGAGGAAGAGGAGGAAACACATAGACCGACTGAAACACCCACGGTGTCACCAGGGCGTCTACCGCTACTGCCTGAGGGTCCCTGGACCTGGCACAGTACCTCCGAAGCTTTTTGTTGAGGCGTGACGCCATCATGTCTATTTGACGAATTCCCCAGAGACCTGTTATCTCTGCAAAGACTTCTTGATGAAGTCCCCACTCTCCTGGATGGAGATCATGTCTGCTGAGGAAGTCTGCTTCCCAGTTGTCCACTCCCGGAATAAAGACAGCTGACAGAGCGCTTACGTGATTTTCCGCCCAGCGAAGAATCCTGGTGGCCTCCGCCATCGCGACTCTGCTCCTTGTCCCGCCTTGGCGGTTCACATGAGCCACTGCTGTGACATTGTCTGATTGAATCAGAACTGGTAGGTTGTGAAGAAGAGCCTCCGCTTGTCGTAGGCCGTTGTATATGGCTCTTAATTCCAGGACGTTGATGTGCAGACAAGCCTCCTGGCTTGACCACAGTCCCTGAAAGTGTCTTCCTTGTGTGACTGCTCCCCACCCTCGGAGGCTCGCGTCCGTGGTCACCAGAACCCAGTCCTGAATGCCGAACCTGCGACCCTCTAGAAGGTGAGCACTGTGCAGCCACCACAGGAGAGATACTCTGGCCCTGGGGGACAGTGTTATCGTCTGATGTATTTGTAGATGGGACCCGGACCACTTGTCCAGAAGGTCCCACTGAAAAGTCCTTGCATGAAACCTGCCGAAGGGGATGGCCTCGTAGGCTGCCACCATTTTTCCCAGTACTCGAGTGCATTGATGAACTGACAATCTTTTTAGCTTTAGCAGGTGTCTGACCATGGTCTGGAGATCCTGGGCTTTTTCCGACGGGAGAAAAACCTTCTTTCGTTCCGTGTCCAGAATCATGCCTAGGAACAACAGTCGAGTCGTTGGAACCAATTGAGACTTTGGCAGATTTAGAATCCAACCGTGCTGTTGGAGCACTCTCAGGGAGAGCGCCACGTTCTTCAGCAACTGATCTCTTGATCTCGCCTTTATCAGGAGATCGTCCAAGTATGGGATAATTGTGACTCCTTGTTTGCGCAGGAGCACCATCATTTCCGCCATCACCTTGGTGAAAATCCTCGGGGCCGTGGAAAGCTTAAACGGCAACGTCTGAAACTGGTAATGACAGTCCTGTACAGCGAATCTCAGGTACTCCTGATGAGAGGGATGTATGGGAACATGAAGGTAAGCATCCTTTATGTCCAGCGACACCATAAAATCCCCCCCTTCTAGGCTGGATATTACAGCTCGGAGCGATTCCATCTTAAATTTGAATTTTTTCATGTACAGGTTCAGGAATTTTAGATTTAAAATGGGTCTGACCGAACCATCCGGCTTTGGAACCACAAACAGGGTCGAATAATACCCTTTTCCCTGTTGGGCCAGGGGGACCTTGACAATCACTTGCTGTTGGTAGAGCGTTTGAATTGCAGCTAACACTACTTCCCTCCCTTGGGGAGAAGCTGGTAAGGCCGACTTGAAAAATCGGCGAGGGGGCACCTCTTCGAAATCCAGCTTGTAGCCTTGGGAAACAATTTCCATCGCCCAAGGATCCACGTCTGACCGAACCCAGACCTGGCTGAATAATCGAAGGCGCGCCCCCACCGGTGCGGACTCCCTTAGGGGAGCTCCAGCATCATGCGGTGGAATTTGCAGAAGCCGGGGAGGACTTCTGCTCCTGGGAACTAGCCGAAGCAGGTGTTCTTTTTCCTCTGCGCTTACCTCTGGCAAGGAAGGAGGAACCCCAACCTCTTCTGGGCTTATGCGACCGAAAGGACTGCATCTGATACTGTGTTTTCTTTTGCTGTTGGGGAACAAAAGGTAAAAAGGTAGATTTACCCGCGGTAGCTGTGGAAACCAGATCCGCGAGCCCCTTCCCAAACAACACGTCACCCTTGTACGGTAAAACCTCCATATGCTTTTTCGAGTCCGCATCACCTGTCCATTGACGGGTCCATAAGGCTCGTCTCGCAGAAATAGCCATGGCATTGGCTCTGGAACCCAGCAGTCCAATGTCTCTCTGAGCATCTCTCATATATAAGACTGCGTCCTTAATATGGGCTAAAGTTAATAAAATGGTATCCCTGTCTAGGGTATCAAGGTCAGCTGACAAGGTATCTGTCCAAGCTGCAACTGCGCTACATACCCATGCCGACGCAATTGCCGGCCTGAGCAAAGCACCAGTATGTGTATACATAGACTTTAAAGCAGTCTCCTGCCTGCGGTCCGCAGGATCTTTGAGGGCTTCCGTGTCTGGAGAAGGCAGCGCCACCTTTTTGGACAGGCGTGTTAAAGCCTTGTCCACTGTGGGAGAGGATTCCCAACGTACCCTGTCCTGCGTAGGGAAAGGGTACGCCATAAGAATCCTTTAGGGAATCCGCAGTTTCTTATCTGGAGTTTCCCAAGCTTTTTCAAATAACTCGTTAAGTTCATGAGATGGGGGAAAGGTTACTACTTGCTTTTTCCCCCTTAAACATGTGTACCCTCGTATCGGGAACAGAGGGTTCATCAGTGATATGTAAAACATCTTCTATTGCGATAATCATACACTGAATACTTTTTGTCACCCTAGGGTGCAATCTAGCTTCATCGTAGTCGACACTGGAGTCAGAGTCCTTGTCGGTATCCGTGTCTACTATTTGTGACAAGGGACGTTTCTGAGACCCCGAAGGGCCATGTGAGTCGGTCCAATCCGTGGATTGACCCCCTGTTGTCTCCCTGGACTCTGCTTTGTCCAGTCTCTTATGTAGTGATGCCACACTTGCATTTAACATATGCCACATATCCATCCACTCTTGAGTCGGCACCACCGACGGGGACTCACCACTCATCTGCTCCACCTCCTCCTTGGAAGAGCCTTCCGCTTCAAACATGCCGACACGCACGTACCGACACCCCACACACACACAGGGATATAGCTATAAGGGGACAATTCCCTAATAAGGCCCTTTGAAGAGACAGAGAGAGAGTATGCCAGTACACACCCAGGGCTCACTGACACTGGAGAAATACCAGACAGCGCTTTTCGATATAATATAACTCACTGCGCCAAGAATTGTGCCCTCCTCCTCTTTTTAAGCTCTCTGTCCTGAATTCTGTGGAGAAAATGGCGCTGGTTAGTGCTGAGGAACAAGCTCCGCCCCCTTCAGCGGCGGGCTTCGGTCCCGCTAGAAATTACAAAAAATGCCCCCTCTGCGCCTTGCACCCATATGTGCCTGCTGTGTGTGTGTGTCCTGGGAGCAATGGCGCGCAGCGTTACCGCAGCGCGCTTACCTCTGTGTAGATCTTAAGTCTTCTGCCGCCTTTGAAGTTTTCTTTCTTCTCATACTCACCCGGCTTCTATCTTCCGGCTCTGCGAGGAGGACGGCGGCGCGGCTCTGGGACGAACGGCAGGGTGAGACCTGCGTTCCGACTCCCTCTGAAGCTAATGGTGTTCAGTAGCCTAAGAAGCAGAGCCTATCAGTTAAGTGGGTCTGCTTCTCTCTCCTCAGTCCCACGATGCAGGGAGCCTGTTGCCAGCAGTGCTCCCTGAAAATAAAAAACATAACAAAATTCTTTAAACAGAGAAACTCAGGATAGCTCCCTGTAATGCACCCTATCTCCTCTGGGCACAAGATCTAACTGAGGTCTGGAGGAGGGGCATAGAGGGAGGAGCCAGTGCACACCCATACTAAAAGTTCTTTATAGGTGCCCATGTCTCCTGCGGAGCCCGTCTATACCCCATGGTCCTTACGGAGTCCCCAGCATCCTCTAGGGCGTAAGAGAAAGATTCACTAATGCCATCTTAAATTAGTGTTACCCTATACCCTTCTAGGGGGGACCTACTATCTTGAACTGGCGTTACCCTATACCCTTCTAGGGACCACCTGTCATCTATAACTGGCATTTCCCAATATTCGTCTAGGGGATAACTATAAAGCTGGATATGCTTTGCAAGGTCACTTCCGGGTCATGTCTCACTGCACTGCAGGCAGCATTAAACTACAATAGGAGTCCTGGATTGTTATAGAATTGACTAAAAGGATTCCAAATCTCTGCCATATGCTGCTATATGGAGTGTTAACATTAGTGATGACATAATAATTATGAATAAATATATTCCATATTGCTATATGATACCATGCCATGCTATGCTGTAATGGCATTAATCTGTCACTACTGTTGCCAATCTGTGAAAACAAGAATAGAGAAAGAGACAATGGGCCAACTGTCTCCTTGCAGCTCTGCCCAGTATGGGCTATACCATATGCTGTGCAGTAATATTCTGAATCTACAGCATTATTATACCCCTTTCACACCACACAAATATCCCAGTATCGACCTGGTATATTGCCGTGTCAACGCAGGTCGCTGTGCGGTGTGAAAGGGGTCACTGACCCAGTAATTCAACCCGGGAATATTACCAGGTCAGGTGCAGTGTGAACGGGTTACCGGGTCGATGCAACCCGGGACCTGTTCACTGTATAGGCAGAGGCGGCGTGGAGATGATCCCATCTCCCAGCGCCACCTCCGCACCTGCCTCCAATGCGGCTGCGGTCCCTGCCTCTGATGGGAATCCGACCCGGCATATTGCCAGGTCAGGAAGCCAGTGTGTAAGGGTCCAATGCCGGGTTGCACCAGGGAAGGACCCGTTTCCAATTCCCGGGTGCGACACAGCATTGCGATGTAAAAGGGGTATTAGTTAGACATTACTGCATATTTAGACATCCAATACCCATTATACTGTTAGCGCAAATTCCATTACATTCTGAAATCAGCGTTATGTCGGTGATTTGAGTATTGTTAATTTGAAAATAAATTAAAAGAAACATAATTTGCGGTTTATCTTTATATAAGATCAGTGCATATCTTAAGGGCCCTACACACTGGCAGATAACACTGAACGATAATAAGATTTTAAACCTACCGGTAAATCTTTTTCTCGTAGTCCGTAGAAGATGCTGGGGACTCCGTAAGGACCATGGGGATAGACGGGCTCCGCAGGAGACATGGGCACTTTAAGAAAGACTTTGACTCTGGGTGTGCACTGGCTCCTCCCTCTATGCCCCTCCTCCAGACCTCAGTTAGAGAAACTGTGCCCAGAGGAGACGGACAGTACGAGGAAAGGATTTTTGTTAATCCAAGGGCAAGATTCATACCAGCCACACCAATCACACCATATAACTTGTGATAAACTAACCAGTTAACAGTATGAAAAAACAACATAGCATCAGTCGGAGACCGATGAAAACTATAACATAACCCTTATGTAAGCAAAACTATATACAAGTCTTGCAGAAGTAGTCCGCACTTGGGACGGGCGCCCAGCATCCTCTACGGACTACGAGAAAAAGATTTACCGGTAGGTTTAAAATCTTATTTTCTCTAACGTCCTAGAGGATGCTGGGAACTCCGTAAGGACCATGGGGATAATACCAAAGCTCCCAAACGGGCGGGAGAGTGCGGATGACTCTGCAGCACCGATTGAGCAAACAGGAGGTCCTCCTCAGCCAGGGTATCAAACTTATAGAACTTTGCAAAGGTGTTTGACCCCGACCAAGTAGCAGCTCGGCACAGCTGTAGTGCCGAAACCCCTTGGGCAGCCGCCCAAGACGAGCCCACCTTCCTAGTGGAATGGGCCTTAACCGATGTTGGTAACGGCAATCCTGCCGTAGAGTGCGCCTGCTGAATCGTGTTACAGATCCAGCGAGCAACAGTCTGCTTTGAAGCAGGGCCGCCAACCTTGTTGGCTGCATACAGGACAAACAGTGCTTCTGTTTTTCTGATCCTAGACGTTCTGGCCACGTAAATTTTCAAAGCCCTGACCACATCAAGGGACTCGGAATCCTCCAATTCACGTGTAGCCACAGGCACGACAATAGGTTGGTTCATATGAAAGGATGAGACCACCTTAGGTAGGAATTGAGGACGGGTCCGCAATTCCGCTCTATCCATATGGAAAACCAGATAGGGGCTTTTATGTGATAAAGCTGCCAATTCCGAAACTCGCCTAGCCGAAGCCAAGGCTAACAACATGACCACCTTCCAAGTGAGATATTTCAACTCCACTGTTTTAAGTGGTTCAAACCAATGTGACTTAAGGAAACTTAACACCACGTTAAGGTCCCAAGGCGCCACCGGAGGTACAAAAGGAGGCTGAATATGTAGTACTCCTTTCACAAAAGTCTGTACTTCAGGTAAAGAGGCCAATTCCTTTTGAAAGAAAATGGATAAGGCCGAAATCTGAACTTTAATGGAGCCTAATTTTAGGCCCAAATCCACTCGTTTGTAAGAAGTGAGGAAAACGGCCTAGATGGAATTCTTCCGTAGGAGCATTCCTGGCCTCACACCAAGAAACATATTTTCGCCATATACGGTGATAATGTTTAGCTGTCACATCCTTCCTAGCCTTTATTAGCGTAGGAATAACCTCATCCGGAATACATTTTTCCGCTAGGATCCGGCGTTCAACCGCCATGCCGTCAAACGCAGCCGCGGTAAGTCTTGGAACAGACAGGGACCTTCTTGTAACAGGTCCTGCCTTAGAGGAAGAGGCCACGGATCTTCTGTGAGCATTTCCTGCAGATCCGGATACCAGGTCCTTCGTAGCCAATCCGGAACAATGAGTATTGTTCTCACTCCTCTTTTTCTTATTATCCTCAACACCTTGGGTATGAGAGGAAGAGGAGGAAACACATAGACCGACTGGAACACCCACGGTGTCACTAGGGCGTCCACAGCTACCGCCTGAGGGTCTCTTGACCTGGCGCAATACCTTTGTAGCTTTTTGTTGAGACGGGACGCCATCATGTCTATTTGGGGCAGTCCCCACCGACTTGCAATCTGCGCGAAGACTTCCTGATGAAGTCCCCACTCTCCCGGATGCAGGTCGTGTCTGCTGAGGAAGTCTGCTTCCCAGTTGTCCACTCCCGGAATGAACACTGCTGCCAGAGCGCTTACATGATTTTCCGCCCAGCGAAGAATTCTGGTGGCTTCCGCCATTGCCACTCTGCTCCTTGTGCCGCCTTGGCGGTTTACATGAGCTGCTGGGGTGACATTGTCTGACTGGATCAGAACTGGTCGATCGCGAAGTAAGATCTCCGCTTGACATAGGGCGTTGTATATGACCCTTAGTTCCAGGATGTTGATGTGAAGACAAGTCTCTTGACTTGACCAAAGGCCTTGGAAATTTCTTCCCTGTGTGACTGCTCCCCAACCTCGGAGGCTCGCGTCCGTGGTCACCAGGATCCAGTCCTGAATGCCGAACCTGCGGCCCTCTAGAAGGTGAGCACTTTTCAGCCACCACAGGAGAGATACTCTGGCCCTGGGGGACAGGGTGATCCGCTGATGCATTTGCAGATGTGACCCGGACCATTTTTCCAATAGGTCCCATTGGAAGGTCCTTGCATGGAATCTGCCGTAGGGAATGGCTTCGTATGTCGCCACCATTTTTCCCAGGACTTGAGTGCAATGACGTATTTACACTTGTTTTGGCTTCAACAGGTTCATGACTAGAGTCATGAGTTCCTGCGCTTTTTCTGTCGGAAGAAAAACCCTCTTCTGGTCTGTGTCCAGAATCATGCCCAAGAAGGGCAGACGAGTTGTAGGATTCAGCTGCAACTTTGGAATATTGATAATCCAGCCGTGTCGCTGTAACACATTCAGTGAAAGTGATACGCTGTTCAGCAACTTCTCCCGTGATCTCGCTTTTATGAGGAGATCGTCCAAGTACGGGATAATTGTGACACCCTGCTTGCGCAGGAGCACCATCATTTCTGACATTACCTTGGTGAAAATTCTCGGGGCCGTGGAAAGCCCAAACGGCAACGTCTGAAATTGGTAATGACAATCCTGTACCGCAAATCTCAGGTACGCCTGATGAGGAGGATATATGGGAACATGCAGGTATGCATCCTTTATGTCCAGAGATACCATAAAATCTCCCCCTTCCAGGCTGGCGATGACCGCTCTGAGCGATTCCATCTTGAACTTGAACCGTTTTAAGTAAAGGTTCAGGTTAAATTCAAAATGGGTCTGACCGAACCGTCCGGTTTCAGGACCACAGAGTTGAGTAGTACCCCTTCCCTCTTTGAAGCAGGGGAACCTCTACCACCACTTGTTGAAGACACAATTTGCGAATCGCATGTAACACTATCTCCCTTTCAAGGGGGAAAGTCGGTAGGGCCGATTTGAAAAACCGGCGAGGAGGCACCTCTTCGAATTCCAGCTTGTAACCCTGGGAAACAATTTCTATTGCCCAGGGATCCACCTGTGAGTGAACCCAGATGTGGCTGAACAGTCGAAGACGTACCCCCACTGGAGCGGACTCCCTCAGGGGAGCCCCAGCGTCATGCGGTGGATTTTGCAGAGGCCGGGGAGGACTTCTGTTCCTGGCAACTAGCTGTGTTGTGCAGCTTTTTCCCTCTGCCCTTACCTCTGGCAAGAAAGGACGATCCACGTAATATCTTGCTTTTATTGGAACGAAAGGACTGCATTTGATAATGAGGCGCTTTCTTAGATTGTGAGGGAATATATGGCAAAAAATTCGATTTACCTGCCGTAGCCGTGGAGACGAGGTCCGAGAGGCCCTCTCCAAACAATTCCTCACCCTTGTAAGGCAACAACTCCATATGCCTCTTGGAGTCGGCATCACCTGTCCACTGTCGGGTCCATAAGACACGCCTAGCAGAAATAGACATAGCGCTTATCCTGGAACCCAGTAAACTAATGTCTCTTTGAGCATCCCTCATATATAAGACAGCATCTTTTATATGCCCCAGGGTCATTAAAATGGTATCCTTATCAAGGGTCTCAATATCCGCTGATAAGGAATCTGTGCATGCTGCTACAGCACTACAAACCCAGGCCGACGCAATAGCCGGTCTGAGTAACGTACCAGAATGTGTGTAAATGGACTTCAAGGTAACTTCCTGCTTGCGGTCAGCAGGATCCTTGAGGGTAGCCGTATCTTGGGATGGCAGCGCTATCTTTTTTGATAAGCGCGTCAAAGCTTTGTCTACCCTAGGGGAGGATTCCCACCGTATTCTGTCCTGCGACGGGAAAGGATACGCTATTAGAATCCTTTTGGGAATCCGCAGTTTTTTGTCTGGAGTTTCCCACGCTTTTTCGCATAATTCATTCAGCTCATGTGAGGAGGGAAAGGTGATCTCAGGTTTCTTCCCCTTATACATGTGTACCCTCGTGTCAGGGACAGGGGGTTCCTCAGTGATATGCAAAACATCTTTTATTGCGATAATGATATATCGAATACATTTAGCCACCTTTGGCTGTAATTTTGCATCATCGTAGTCGACACTGGAGTCTGAATCCGTGTCGGTATCTGTGTCAACTATTTGGGATAGTGGGCGCTTCTGAGACCCCGAAGGTCCAGGCGACATTGGGACAGGCATGGGTTGACTCCCTGACTGTACCCCAGCTTCAGCTTTGTCTAATCTTTTGTGCAATAAATTAACATTAGCACTTAAAACATTCCACATATCCATCCAGTCAGCTGTCGGCACTGCCGACGGAGACCTAACATTCATACACTCCCCCTCCTCCTTAGGTGAGCCTTCAATCTCAGACATGTTGACACACGTGTACCGACACACCACACACACACAGGGAAGGTCTTTTCTGAAGACAGGTTCCCCACCAGGCCCTTTGGAGAGACAGAGAGAGAGAGTATGCCAGCACACACCCCAGCGCTATATGACCCAGGGAAAAACACAGTATGTTTACCCAGTAACGCTTTTGTTATGTATATGCGCCAATTATGTGCCCCCCCTCTACTTTAAAACCCTTCTTTCACCGTGTGTTAAGCAGGGGAGAGTCCGGGGAGATTCCTCTCAGCGGTGCTGTGGAGAAAAATGGCGCTGGTGAGTGCTGAGGGAGAAGCCCCGCCCCCTCTGCGGCGGGCTTCTGTCCCGCTCAAATTTCTCAATAACATGGCGGGGGCTCTTTATATACATGTACAGTGCCCAGCTGTACATGTATATATATACATATGCCACAGGAGAGGTTTATATTGCTGCCCAGGGCGCCCCCCCCTGCGCCCTGCACCCTTACAGTGACCGAGGTGTGTGAGGTGAATGGGAGCAATGGCGCACAGCTGCAGTGCTGTGCGTTACCTCTATGAAGATCAAGGTGTCTTCTGCCGCCTCTGATGTCTTTTCCTCAATACTCACCCGGCTTCTATCTTCCGGCTCTGCGAGGAGGACGGCGGCGCGGCTCTGGGACGGACGGCTAGGGTGAGACCTGCGTACCGATCCCTCTGGAGCTAATGGTGTCCAGTAGCCTAAGAAACAGAGCCCTGAAACTCAGAGAAGTGGGTCTGTTTCTCTCTCCTCAGTCCCTCGATGCAGGGAGTCTGTTGCCAGCAGGCTCCCTGAACATAAAAAACCTAACTAAAATGCTTTCTTTACAGGACACTCAGGAGAGCTCCTGAAATGCACCCAGTCTCCACTGGGCACAGTATCAAACTGAGGTCTGGAGGAGGGGCATAGAGGGAGGAGCCAGTGCACACCCAGAGTCAAAGTCTTTCTTAAAGTGCCCATGTCTCCTGCGGAGCCCGTCTATCCCCATGGTCCTTACGGAGTCCCCAGCATCCTCTAGGACGTTAGAGAAATTAACGTTCTCGCTCATTAATGAACGAGAACTCGTTCATATCGTTCAGTGTGTAGGCACCAACGATGAACGATGTGTGGCCCCGCGCTCGTTCATCGTTGGTGCCTCGTCACTTATGCATGCAAGCCAATATGGACAATCTTGTCCATATTAGCATGCAATGCTATGGAGCTGGCTGACGGGGGGAGTGAAGAATCTTCACTTCCCCAATCACCTCCCCCCCGCCGCTGGGTCGTCCGTCGGCTGTATCCACCGTCGGGCAGCTCGGCGGCGGATCGCCGAGTCTGTAGGGGGCATTAGACTGATACATTCTGGCATTAAATACTTGTGTTTTAATACAGTTTAATGCTAGATAAATGAATGTAAATGGTTACAACACCAGAAATCATTATCCAGTGATACTTCCATACCCAATACAGCTGTTCTAGTATTTACTAGCACTCTGGTTATACAACACATGGTAATTATGGGTAAAAGCTTTGTGACTGCCTACAGTCACCATAAAACGCAAGTAAAAAGAACACATGTCAAATGTGCATTGGAAATAGCCCTTTTTCCGCCAGTATTCCGGCTGCCGATGCTGCCAACTGTCAGGATTCCAGTGTTGGTATCCTGAATGCATACCTCCCAACTTTTGATTGTTGGGGGTTTGGGACAAGCCATGCCAGAGGCATGGTTGCGGATGGAAAGGGAGTGGGGCCTCTAGTGGAGGGGCGGGGCCTAGTGCGGCGACCCTGCTTTTGTCATTTTGGGGGCGTGCCCAGCGCTCCCTGAGCAGCCCCCTGGCTCCACTCCCTGCACAGGTAGATGTCGTGCGCACTGGCTCTCCCAACTGTCGAATATATTGAATAGGTCGGAACCCCTTCCGACCTAAAAAAGTCAAAAACTGCCGTCTTTTCGACAGACGGCAGCTTTCGACTTCAATTGAATATACCCCTAAATCGGATTCCTTACGTAAGATACAGTAAAATCACTTTTTTTTCTAAATTAGTTTACTTTAAGACACTAGATGTTTGGTGTTCTTACCGTGTTAATTAAATTATCATCCAATGACAGTACTTGCAGTTGCTTGAGTTCACAAATCACATCAGGAAATGCAGTGAAATAATTTTGGCTAAGATCTAATATCTTGATAAGTTCCAGTTTAGCAAAGGCCGCAGGTAAGATGGACAGGCCAGTGTTTTTCAGATAGAGAACACTGAGAGATTGCAACGCGCACACTCTAGATGGGAATGTTCTCAACTCATTATTTGACAGTCCAAGTTCACTAAGTTCTTTCAACTCATTAAGAGCATGAGGAAGCTTGTGGAGGCGATTACCAGAGACATCCAGAACAGCTAACTTTGTGCACTGAAAGTTTTTATTTGGAATGAATGACAACTTATTGTAATTTACAAACAATTTAACAAGACTGGCTAAAGATCCAATTTCAACAGGTAGAGAGGTCAACTTATTTTTTTCAAAATCAACAACTTCTAGAGACTGCAGTGCACATATCTGTGTTGGGAATAACTCAAATTTATTATCCTGCAGATAAATTTCTTTCAGGTGTATTAAATTAACTATTTCTGAAGGGAGCGACTTTAGGTTGTTGTGGGACAGACCCAATAGATGCAAATGATGGAGGGTTTTGCATATCTGAACTGGGAATACTTCCATGTTTACATTATAAAGTCTAAGCTTGCGAAGCTGATGTACTTTGCTTATGGCATCCAGAGAGTTGCATGTGAGCGGATTGCTACTGAGGTCCAAACTGCAGAGATTCTTCAACTCTCCGAGCTCGTCACAAATGTGAGTAATATTATTGTCATTTAAGTACAGAACTTTAATGTTATGAAGATGGCAGATTTCTTTTGGAAGGGTTTTAATCTGGTTCTTCTCTAAGTGCAGTTCTTCAAGGTCTTCCAGATGTAGAACACGAGGGGGGATTTCAGTATACTTTTGCTCAGCTGAATCCATGAAGAGGACACGATATTTCTGAGGACTGGGTAACTCAGACTCCTGTTTCACTTGAACCATCTCCCATGTTTGCTCTTTAGTGTCCAAGAGAACAGAAGTCACAGTTTTTGAAAAGCGAACATTGGCCACATTACCAAGTGTGTCTTGACTAAATTCAGGCATTTCTTTAGTCTTATTTTACTTATGTTATAATCTACAAATAGAAAAAATAGAAATAGAATTAATGTGCATGTAAGATAGGACTGGATAGTGTGTTGGCAGAGTGGGCTGGTCACTTACATAAACCCTACTGCATTTTACCTGTCCAGGTGGGAAATAGGTGTGGCATCCCCGATTCCTCATCTCAGCATCACACACTTCAGCCAGCAGTTTCACATGTAAAAAGCTGCTGGCTGCTTCTTTTTCAGGACAGTGGCCAGAGCTCTATCTGGGGTCACTGAGGGGGGCATTAAAATAAGAATTTACTTACCGATAATTCTATTTCTCGTAGTCCGTAGTGGATGCTGGGGACTCCGTAAGGACCATGGAATAGCGGCTCCGCAGGAGACTGGGCACATCTAAAGAAAGCTTTAGGACTATCTGGTGTGCACTGGCTCCTCCCCCTATGACCCTCCTCCAAGCCTCAGTTAGGATACTGTGCCCGGACGAGCGTACACAATAAGGAAGGATTTTGAATCCCGGGTAAGACTCATACCAGCCACACCAATCACACCGTACAACTTGTGATCTGAACCCAGTTAACAGCATGATAACAGAGGAGCCTCTAGAAAAGATGGCTCACTACAGCAATAACCCGATTTTTTGGTAACAATAACTATGTACCAGTATTGCAGACAATCCGCACTTGGGATGGGCGCCCAGCATCCACTACGGACTACGAGAAATAGAATTATCGGTAAGTAAATTCTTATTTTCTCTAACGTCCTAAGTGGATGCTGGGGACTCCGTAAGGACCATGGGGATTATACCAAAGCTCCCAAACGGGCGGGAGAGTGCGGATGACTCTGCAGCACCAAATGAGAGAACTCCAGGTCCTCCTCAGCCAGGGTATCAATTTTGTAGAATTTTACAAACGTATTTGCTCCTGACCAAGTAGCTGCTCGGCAAAGTTGTAAAGCCGAGACCCCTCGGGCAGCCGCCCAAGATGAGCCCCCTTCCTTGTGGAGTGGGCATTTACAGATTTTTGGCTGTGGCAGGCCTGCCACAGAATGTGCAAGCTGAATTGTACTACAAATCCAACGAGCAATAGTCTGCTTAGAAGCAGGAGCACCCAGCTTGTTGGGTGCATACAGGATAAACAGCGAGTCAGTTTTTCTGACTCCAGCCGTCCTGGAAACATATATTTTCAGGGCCCTGACAACGTCTAGCAACTTGGAGTCCTCCAAGTCCCTAGTAGCCGCAGGCACCACAATAGGTTGGTTCAGGTGAAAACGCTGAAAACACCTTAGGGAGAAACTGAGGACGAGTCCTCAATTCCGCCCTGTCCGAATGGAAAATCAGATAAGGGCTTTTACAGGATAAAGCCGCCAATTCTGACACACGCCTGGCCCAGGCCAGGGCCAACAGCATGACCACTTTCCATGTGAGATATTTTAACTCCACAGATTTAAGTGGTTCAAACCAATGTGACTTTTGGAACCCCAAAAACTACATTGAGATCCCAAAGTGCCACTGGAGGCACAAAAGGAGGCTGTATATGCAGTACCCCTTTTACAAACGTCTGAACTTCAGGGACTGAAGCTAGTTCTTTTTGGAAGAAAATTGACAGGGCCGAAATTTGAACCTTAATGGACCCCAATTTCAGGCCCATAGACACTCCTGTTTGCAGGAAATGTAGGAATCGACCCAGTTCAATTTCCTCCGTCGGGCCTTACTGGCCTCGCACCACGCAACATATTTTCGCCAAATGCGGTGATAATGTTTTGCGGTTACATCCTTCCTGGCTTTGATCAGGATAGGGATGACTTCATCCGGAATGCCTTTTTTCCTTCAGGATCCGGCGTTCAAAACCGCCATGCCGTCAAACGCAGCCGCGGTAAGTCTTGGAACAGACAGGGTCCTTGCTGGAGCAGGTCCCTTCTTAGAGGTAGAGGCCACGGATCCTCCGTGAGCATCTCTTGAAGTTCCGGTTACCAAGTCCTTCTTGGCCAATCCGGAGCCACGAATATAGTGCTTACTCCTCTCCATCTTATCAATCTCAGTACCTTGGGTATGAGAGGCAGAGGAGGGAACACATACACTGACTGGTACACCCACGGTGTTACCAGAGCGTCTACAGCTATTGCCTGAGGGTCCCTTGACCTGGCGCAATACCTGTCGAGTTTTTCCCAACGGTTTATAATCATGTGGAAGACTTCTGGGTGAAGTCCCCACTCTCCCGGGTGGAGGTCGTGCTGAGGAAGTCTGCTTCCCAGTTGTCCACTCCCGGAATGAATACTGCTGACAGTGCTATCACATGATTTTCCGCCCAGCGAAGAATCCTTGCAGCTTCTGCCATTGCCCTCTTGCTTCTTGTGTCACCCTGTCTGTTTACGTGGGTGACTGCCGTGATGTTGTCCTACTGGATCAACACCGGCTGACCTTGAAGCAGAGGTCTTGCTAAGCTTAGAGCATTGTAAATGTCCCTTAGCTTCAGGATATTTATGTGAAGTGATGTCTCCAGGCTTGACCATAAGCCCTGGATATTCCTTCCCTGTGTGACTGCTCTCCAGCCTCGCAGGCTGGCATCCGTGGTCACCAGGACCCAGTCCTGAATGCCTAATCTGCGGCCCTCTGGAAGATGAGCACTCTGCAACCACCACAGGAGGGACACCCTTGTCCTTGGTGACAGGGTTATCCGCTGATGCATCTGAAGATGCGACCCGGACCATTTGTCCAGCAGGTCCCACTGGAAAGTTCTTGCGTGGAATCTGTCGAATGGGATTGCTTCGTAGGAAGCCACCCTTTTACCCAGAACCCTTGTGCACTGATGCACTGAGACTTGGCTCGGTTTTAGGAGGTTCCTGACTAGCTCGGATAACTCCCTGGCTTTCTCCTCCGGGAGAAACACCTTTTTCTGGACTGTGTCCAGGATCATCCCTAGGAACAGAAGACACGTCGTCGGAACCAGCTGCGATTTTGGAATAATAAGATTTTACTTACCGATAAATCTATTTCTCGTAGTCCGTAGTGGATGCTGGGACTCCGTAAGGACCATGGGGAATAGCGGCTCCGCAGGAGACAGGGCACAAAATAAAAGCTTGAGATATCAGGTGGTGTGCACTGGCTCCTCCCCCTATGACCCTCCTCCAAGCCAGTTAGGATACTGTGCCCGGACGAGCGTACATAATAAGGAAGGATATTGAATCCCGGGTAAGACTCATACCAGCCACACCAATCACACCGTACAACTCGTGATCTGAACCCAGTTAACAGTATGATAATTTTAAAGGAGCCTCTGAAAAGATGGCTCAACAATAATAACCCGAATTTTTTGTAACAATAACTATATACAAGTATTGCAGACAATCCGCACTTGGGATGGGCGCCCAGCATCCACTACGGACTACGAGAAATAGATTTATCGGTAAGTAAAATCTTATTTTCTCTAACGTCCTAAGTGGATGCTGGGACTCCGTAAGGACCATGGGGATTATACCAAAGCTCCCAAACGGGCGGGAGAGTGCGGATGACTCTGCAGCACCGAATGAGAGAACTCCAGGTCCTCCTCAGCCAGGGTATCAAATTTGTAGAATTTAGCAAACGTGTTTGCCCCTGACCAAGTAGCTGCTCGGCAAAGTTGTAAAGCCGAGACCCCTCGGGCAGCCGCCCAAGATGAGCCCACTTTCCTTGTGGAATGGGCTTTTACTGATTTTGGCTGTGGCAATCCTGCCACGGAATGTGCAAGCTGAATTGTACTACAAATCCAACGAGCAATCGTCTGCTTTGAAGCAGGAGCACCCAGCTTGTTGGGTGCATACAGGATAAACAGCGAGTCAGTTTTCCTGACTCCAGCCGTCCTGGAAACATATATTTTCAAGGCCCTGACAACGTCCAGCAACTTAGAGTCCTCTAAGTCCCTAGTAGCCGCAGGTACCACAATAGGTTGGTTCATGTGAAATGCAGAAACCACCTTAGGTAGAAATTGAGGACGAGTCCTCAATTCCGCCCTGTCAGAATGAAAATTTAGGTAAGGGCTTTTACATGATAAAGCCGCCAATTCTGACACACGCCTAGCTGAAGCCAAGGCCAACAGCATCGACACCTTCCACGTGAGATATTTTAAATCTACCGTAGACAATGGTTCAAACCAGTGTGATTTTAGAAATCTCAACACAACATTGAGATCCCAAGGTGCCACTGGAGGCACAAAAGGAGGCTGTATGTGCAGCACCCCTTTCACAATGTCTGAACTTCAGGTACTGAAGCCAGTTCTTTCTGGAAGAATATCGACAGGGCCGAAATTTGAACCTTAATGGACCCTAATTTTAGGCCCATAGACAGTCCTGTTTGCAGGAAATGCAAGAAACGACCCAGTTGAAATTCCTGTGTAGGGGCCTTCTTGGCCTCACACCACGCAACATATTTACGCCAAATGCGGTGATAATGTTTTGCGGTTACTTCCTTTCTGGCTTTTACCAGAGTAGGGATGACTTCTTCTGGAATGCCCTTGTCCTTCAGGATCCGGCGTTCAACCGCCATGCCGTCAAACGCAGCCGCGGTAAGTCTTGGAACAGACAAGGCCCCTGCAGTAGCAGGTCCTGTCTTAGAGGTAGAGGCCACGGTTCGTCCGTGAGCATCTCTTGAAGTTCCGGGTACCAAGACCTTCTTGGCCAATCCGGAACCACGAGTATAGTTCTTACTCCTCTCCTTCTTATGATTCTCAATACTTTCGGTATGAGGGGCAGAGGAGGGAATACATACACTGACTGGTACACCCACGGCGTTACCAGAGCGTCCACTGCTATTGCCTGAGGGTCCCTTGACCTGGCGCAATATCTGTCCAGTTTTTTGTTTAGACGTGACGCCATCATGTCCACCTTTGGTCTTTCCCAACGGTTTACAATTTGGTGGAAGACTTCTGGGTGAAGTCCCCACTCTCCCGGGTGAAGGTCGTGTCTGCTGAGGAAGTCTGCTTCCCAGTTGTCCACTCCCGGAATGAACACTGCTGACAGTGCTATCACATGATTTTCCGCCCAGCGAAGAATCCTTGCAGTTTCTGCCATTGCCCTCCTGCTTCTCGTGCCGCCCTGTCTGTTTATGTGGGCGACTGACGTGATGTTGTCCGACTGGATCAACACCGCCTGACCCTGAAGCAGAGGTTTTGCTTGAATTAAGGCATCGTAAATGGCCCTTAGTTCTAGAATGTTTATATGAAGAGATGTTTCCATGCTTGACCACAAGCCCTGGAAATTCCTTCCCTGTGTGACTGCTCCCCAGCCTCTCAGGCTGGCATCCGTGGTTACCAGGATCCAATCCTGAATGCCAAATCTGCGGCCCTCTAGTAGATGAGCCCTCTGAAGCCACCACAGGAGAGACACCCTTGTCCTTGGCGACAGGGTTATCCGTTGATGCATCTGAAGATGCGATCCGGACCATTTTCCCAGTAGATCCCACTGAAAAGTTCTTGCATGGAATCTTCCGAATGGAATCGCTTCGTAAGAAGCCACCATTTTTCCCAGGACCCTTGTGCACTGATGCACTGAGACCTGTCCTGGTTTTAGGAGGTTCCTGACTAGCTCGGATAACTCCCTGGCCTTCTCCTCCGGGAGAAACACCTTCTTCTGGACAGTGTCCAGAATCATTCCTAAGAACAGTAGACGTGTCGTTGGAATCAGCTGCGATTTCGGAATATTTAGAATCCATCCGTGCTGACTTAGCACTACCTGAGATAGTGCCACTCCGACTTCTAACTGTTCCTTGGTTCTTGCCCTTATCAGGAGATCGTCCAAGTAAGGGATAATTAAGATGCCTTTTCTTCGTAGAAGAATCATCATTTCGGCCATTACCTTGGTAAAGACCCGAGGCGCCGTGGACAATCCAAACGGCAGCGTCTGAAACTGATAATGACAGTTTTGTACTACAAACCTGAGGTACCCTTGGTGAGAAGGATATATTGGGACGTGGAGATACGCATCCTTGATGTCCAGCGACACCATATAGTCCCCCTCTTCCAGGTTCGCTATCACCGCTCTGAGTGACTCCATCTTGAATTTGAACCTTTTTATGTAAGTGTTCAAAGATTTTAGATTTAATATTGGTCTCACCGAGCCGTCCGGCTTCGGTACCACAAATAGTGTGGAATAATACCCCTTCCCCTGTTGTAAGAGGGGTACCTTGATTATCACCTGCTGGGAGTACAGCTTGTGAATGGCTTCCAGAACTGCCTCCCTGTCGGAGGGAGACTTTGGTTTTGTCTGAGTCTGCTTGTAAAGCCCCAGCGTCATGCTGAAGACTTGGCAGAAGCAGGGGAGGGCTTCTGCTCCTGGGAAGCGGCTGCATGGTGCTGCCTTTTTCCTCTTCCTCTGCCCTTGGGCAGAAAAGAGTGACCTTTTGCTCGCTTGTACTTATGGGAACGAAAGGACTGAGTTTGAAAAGACTGTGTCTTTTTCTGTTGATGTGAAGTAACCTGGGGTAAAAAGGTGGATTTTCCAGCCGTTGCCGTGGCCACCAGGTCTGTTAGACCAGCCCCAAATAACTCCTCCCCCTTATACGGCAATACTTCCATGTGCCGTTTGGAATCTGCGTCCCCTGACCACTGTCTGGTCCATAATGCTCTTCTGGCAGAGATGGACATTGCGCTTACTCTTGATGCCAGGGTACAAATATCCCTCTGCGCATCACGCATATATAGCAATGCATCCTTTAAATGTTCTATAGTTAACAGAATATTGTCCCTATCCAGGGTATCAATATTCTCAGTCAGGGAATCCGCCCATGCGACTCCAGCACTGCACATCCAGGCTGATGCGATTGCTGGTCGCAGTATAACACCAGTATGTGTGTATATACTTTTCAGGATATTTTCCAGCCTCCTATCAGCTGGTTCTTTGAGGGTGGCCGTATCAGGGGACGGTAACGCTACTTGTTTAGATAAACGTGTGAGCGCCTTATCTACCCTAGGGGGTGTTTCCCACCGTGCCCTAACCTCTGGCGGGAAAGGGTATAGTGCTAATAACTTATTAGAAATTAGCTGTTTTTTATCGGGGGAAACCCACGCTTTATCACACACCTCATTTATTTCCTCAGACTCAGGAAAAACTATTGGCAGTTTTTTCACACCCCACATAATACCCGCCTTTGAGGTATTTGTAGTGTCAGAAAGGTTCAATGCCTCTTTCATTGCCGTGATCATGTAACGTGTGGCCCTACTGGACATTACGTTTGTCTCGTCACCGTCGACACTAGATTCAGTATCTGTATCTGGATCCGTGTCGACCCACTGAGGTAGCGGCCGTTTTAGGGCCCCTGAGGGTGTCTGAGACGCCTGAACAGGCACTAATTGATTTGCCGGCTTTCTCATGTCGTCAACAGTTTTTTGTAAATTGCTGACATTATCACTTAATTGCTTAAACACAATCATCCAGTCAGGTGTAGACTCCCTAGGGGGTGACATCACTAACACAGGCAACTGCTCCGCCTCCACCTCATTTTCCTCCTCATACATGTCGACACACGCGTACCGACACACAGCACACACACCGGGAATGCTCTGATAGAGGACAGGACCCTACTTAGCCCTTTGGAGAGACAGAGGGAGAGTCTGCCAGCACACACCCAGCGCTATATATATACAGGGATAACCTTATATAAGTGTTAATCCCTTATAGCTGCTGTTAATCTAGTTATTTGCTGCCAAAATGCCCCCCTTCTCTTTTTTACCCTGAATCAGATGCAGTACTGCAGGGGAGAATCAGGGAGCCGTCCTTCCAGCGGAGCTGTGAGGGAATAATGGCGCCAGTGTGCTGAGGAGATAGGCCCCGCCCCTTCACGACGTCCTTAACTCCCGCTTTTTTGTGTAAAATGGCAGGGGAAAAAATACATCCATATAGCCCTGGGGCTATATGTGATGTATTCCTTTTGCCAGCTAAGGTATATGTGTGTTATATTGCGTCTCAGGGCGCTCCCCCCCAGCGCCCTGCACCCTCAGTGACCGGAGTGTGAAGTGTGCTGAGAGCAATGGCGCACAGCTGCGGTGCTGTGCGCTACCTTAGTCTTGAAGACAGGATGTCTTCTGCCGCCGCTTTCACCGGACCTTCGTCTCTTCTGGCTCTGTAAGGGGGACGGCGGCGCGGCTCCGGTGACCCATCCAGGCTGAACCTGTGATCGTCCCTCTGGAGCTAACGTCCAGTAGCCTAAGAAGCCCAATCCACTCTGCACTCAGGTGAGTTCGCTTCTTCTCCCCTTAGTCCCACGATGCAGTGAGCCTGTTGCCAGCAGGACTCACTGAAAATAAAAAAACCTAACTAAACTTTTATTCTAAGCAGCTCTAGAGAGCTACCTAGTTTGCACCCTTCTCGGCCGGGCACAAAAATCTAACTGGCTTGGAGGAGGGTCATAGGGGGAGGAGCCAGTGCACACCACCTGATATCTCAAGCTTTTATTTTGTGCCCTGTCTCCTGCGGAGCCGCTATTCCCCATGGTCCTTACGGAGTCCCAGCATCCACTTAGGACGTTAGAGAAATTGAAAATCCAATCGTGCTTCCGCAACACTACCTGAGATAGTGCTACACCGACCTCCAACTGTTCCCTGGATCTAACCCTTATCAGGGAATTGTCCAAGTAAGGGATAACTAAAATTCCCTTCCTTCGAAGGAATATCATCATTTCGGCCATTACCTTGGTAAAGACCCGGGGTGCCGTGGACCATCCATACGGCAGCGTCTGAACTGATAGTGACAGTTCTGTACCATAAACCTGAGGTACCCTTGGTGAGAAGGGTAAATTTTGACATGAAGGTAAGCATCCTTGATGTCCCGAGACATCATGTAGTCCCCTTCTTCCAGGTTCGCAATCACTGCTCTGAGTGACTCAATCTTGAATTTGAACCTCTGTATGTAAGTGTTCAAAGATTTTAGATTTAGAATCGGTCTCACCGAGCCGTCCGGCTTCGGTACCACAACAGTGTGGAATAATACCCCGTTCCCTGTTGCAGGAGGGGTATCTTGATTATCACCTGCTGGGAATACAGCTTGTGAATGGCTTCCAAAACTGTCTCCCTGTCAGAAGGAGACATCGGTAAAGCCGACTTTAGGAAACGGCGAGGGGGAGACGCCTCAAATTCTAATTTGTACCCCTGAGATATCACCTGAAGGATCCAGGGGTCTACTTGCGAGTGAGCCCACTGCGCGCTAAAATTCATTGAGACGGGCCCCCCACCGTGCCTGATTCTGCTTGTAAAGCCCCCGCGTATACTGAGGGCTTGGCAGAGGCGGGAGAGGGTTTCTGTTCCTGGGAACTGACTGATTTCTGCAGCCTTTTTCCTCTCCCTCTGTCACGGGGCAGAAATGAGGAACCTTTTGCCCGCTTGTCCACGAAAAGACTGCGCCTGATAATACGGCGTCTTCTCATGTTGAGAGGCGACCTGGGGTACAAACGTGGATTTCCAAGCTGTTGCCGTGGCCACCAGGTCTGAAAGACCGACCCCAAATAACTCCTCCCCTTAATAAAGCAATACTTCCAAATACCGTTTGGAATACGCATCACCTGACCACTGATGTGTCCATAACCCTCTACTGGTAGAAATGGACAACGCACTTAGACTTGATGCCAGTCGGCAAATATTCCGCTGTGCATCACGCATATATAGAAATGCATCTTTTAAATGCTCTATAGGCAAAAATATACTGTTCCTATCTAGGGTATCAATATTTTCAGTCAGGGAATCCGACCACGCCAACCCAGCACTGCACATCCAGGCTGAGGCGATTGCTGGTCGCAGTATAACACCAGTATGTGTGTAAATACCTTTTAGGATACCCTCCTGCTTTCTATCAGCAGGATCCTTAAGGGCGGCCATCTCAGGCGAGGGTAGAGCCCTTACAAGCGTGTGAGCGCTTTATCCACCCTAGGGGGTGTTTCCCAACGCACCCTAACCTCTGGCGGGAAAGGATATAATGCCAATAACATTTTAGAAATTATCAGTTGTTATCGGGGGAAACCCACGCATCATCACACACCTCATTTGATTTCTCAGATTCAGGAAAACTACAGGTAGTTTTTCCTCACCGAACATAATACCCCTTTTTGGTGGTACTCGTATTATCAGAAATGTGTAAAACATTTTTCATTGCCTCAATCATGTAACTTGTGGCCCTACTGGAAGTCACATTTGTCTCTTCACCGTCGACACTGGAGTCAGTATCCGTGTCGGCATCTATATCTGCCATCTGAGGTAACGGGCGCTTTAGAGCCCCTGACGGCCTATGAGACGTCTGGACAGGCACAAGCTGAGTAGCCGGCTGTCTCATGTCAACCACTGTCTTTTATACAGAGCTGACACTGTCACGTAATTTCTTCCACTCAGGAGTCGACCCCCTAGGGGGTGACATCACTATTACAGGCAATCTGCTCCGTCTCCACATTATTTTTCTCCTCATACATGTCGACACAAAAGTACCGACATACAGCACACACACAGGGAATGCTCTGATAGAGGACAGGACCCCACTAGCCCTTTGGGGAGACAGAGGGAGAGTTTGCCAGCACACACCAGAGCGCTATATATATACAGGGATAACCTTATATAAGTGTTTTTCCCCTTATAGCTGCTGTATAGTTAATACTGCGCCTAATTAGTGCCCCCCTCTCTTTTTTAACCCTTTCTGTAGTGTAGTGACTGCAGGGGAGAGCCAGGGAGCTTCTTATCGGCGGCCTTATCTCCTGTTTTTCTATGTATTCTGGCAGGGGTTAAATGCCTCCATATAGCCCAGGAGCTATATGTGATGCATTTTTTTTTTTTTGCCATATAAGGTGTTTTTATTGCGTCTCAGGGCGCTCCCCCCCAGCGCCCTGCACCCTCAGTGACCGAAGTGTGCTGAGAGCAATGGCGCACAGCTGCAGTGCTGTGCGCTACCTTGTTGAAGACAGGACGTCTTCTGCCTTCTGGCTCTGTAAGGGGGCCGGCGGCGCGGCTCTGGGACCCATCCAAGCTGGGCCTGTGTTCGTCCGTCTGGAGCTAATGTCCAGTAGCCTAAGAAGCCCAATCCACTCTGCACGCAGGTGAGTTCGCTTCTTCTCCCCTTAGTCCCTCGATGCAGTGAGCCTGTTGCCAGCAGGTCTCACTGAAAATAAAAAACCTAAACTAAAACTTTCACTAAGAAGCTCAGGAGAGCCCCTAGTGTGCACCCTTCTCGTTCGGGCACAGAGATCCAACTGAGGCTTGGAGGAGGGTCATAGGGGGAGGAGCCAGTGCACACCAGATAGTCCTAAAGCTTTCTTTAGATGTGCCCAGTCTCCTGCGGAGCCGCTATTCCATGGTCCTTACGGAGTCCCCAGCATCCACTTAGGACGTTAGAGAAAATAATTTTGACACCCCTTAACCATTGGGTTTTAACCAAATACCTACATTTCCCTAACAATGCCATAGGACTATACATGATCCGGAATTGCATGCAAGTATATTTTGCAGATGGATCTTGCAATATTAGTACTATGCATGTTCTATAGACGAGTGTACCCATCTATGGACTGTTCGGAGCTGTACGCATCTACAGTAAATCATAAGTCTACTTAAGCTTTGATGGAGTAACTGGCTATGCATTTGATGGCGTAACCACGACTAAGATCTAGTTTAGTAAGGGAGTGTCAAGGGTGTATACATAGAATTGTGGGTTACACTAAGTTTTGCATATGACAGATCCATCTGATTTTAGTCTGTATAAAAAGATAAAGCAATCAGAAGACGCAGTAGATGCAAGTTCTACATAGTAAGCAGATTCTAAAGGGATGAGTTTTAATTAATAAGAATCCTATAATGGATTTACGTACTTTTAGGGGTATATATGTATTAATAATCATAGCAGTGTCACGATTAGCAACAGACATTTTCATTTTTCACACAAATATCCCTGATATGTACTAAATCTAACTCGCAGGGACAATGGTTGCAAGAACTGCTGTCCCTGCGAGTTTCATCTTCGGGATATCAGAGGAGTCATTCACATTTTTGAAAGACTCGTCCTTAGCAGATTCCACAGGCGGGCAGAGGCTGCAGGAGAGAGATTGTAAGATCCCTGTCCTGTGAGAATACCTGCATAGGCATAAAGCGGTTTATACCATCTGAGAATCACGTAAACCATCGGGGCATAACTCCAAAGGTCAATGCTTTTTGGAGTTTGGTGGCCCATTTATCAATAAATATTTGCAGCTTATTCCCCGAAAACACCAATTTCTGGGAGGAAGACGTTAATATTTAGTAGTACCTAAATGTATCACAGCAGCTACAGCCCCCATAGGTTTCTATGGGGGATGCGATGCTGTGAGATTTACCAAGATCCAGAATGCAAAGCATTCAGGAGACTGGATACAACTGGCAACGGATGACATTAACCTGTTGTAGCCTATGGGCTACAGATCTCAAAAATCACCAGGAGAGGGTTCCCCGGACCCTCCCCGGCAATGGGCTCTGCACATGTGTGGTCAGCAGAGTGCTGGCATTGATGCGAGCACGTAACAGGGACGGATTCCTTTCGGAGCCCCTGTACCTGCATGCGCCACTTCATAAATCTGTCCGATGTATGCGCATCCTTCAATGCGATCTTGGGCACTAAACCCGCACCAAGAATGCATTACAAATGCAATGATTGATAAATGCCCCCCTTAGGGGGGCAATTATCAAGGATTGCATATTCAATGTGATCTGGACGGCATCTTACCACCTAGTGATCCTATTGGGTGGATTTATCACCCGGCACAGGCAGGGAAAGAGACTTCAAAAGAAGCCCGTCCCTGCAATGCGCTGAGTGCTGTGTCTGGGCCTCTGTGCTCACCGTCATGCACAGGGGCCAATTCAGCAGAGGGTTTCTGAGGAACACTGCCGGAACTACATACCGCAACCTGTTGCCTATAGGTTACAATGGGTTGGGGCTCTTTTGCCGGTGACTGGAATCCCCGCGGTCAGCATCCCGATGCCGGGATCCCGGCCACGGGGTGTGTGTGTGTGTGTGTGTGTGTGTGTGTTTAGGGGGGTGGGGGCGAGTTCAATGAGTGGGATTAGTCCATGTTAGTTGGCATGCCGACTGTCGGCATTTTCAGGGTGCAGGACGGAGGTGCCGGTCACATAACCTACATCCCGTTACAAAAGGCTTCCGCAATTAGAAGATTGTGGTAGCTACGGGGGACAATACTTAAGTTTATACATCATTTTATGGAAAAAAAAGCTTGATGTATAGGCCCCTAATCTTTATTAAAGTAAAACGCACTCACCATGTGTGCCCCATCAGTTTATGTTTAGTTTTACAGTGACGTGCGGTACTAATATATAAAAGGTTTTCCTACATTGTTAGTGAATTACACATATTAATAGTGACGTATAAGTACCCCATGTGTTCTCATTACACATCTCATCAAATGCTCCATTAAATTTGTGAGGGAAATTTGGTTTAACAAAACAAAACTCCATATAACGCCCTTGGTTGCTAAGGGAGAGATGTACCAAACTTTCCAAGAAAGAAGAAGTTGCTAAATGTGCCCTGCATCCCCTGTGTCACTGTAGCAGCATGGCAACCTGTAGTGTAATACTGGGACCTGGCCCATACAATATGCTGGCACAGAATTACCAGGACTGCCAGGGCGGTGAGTGTAGTCCCACACACGGTGGGAGCGGGTCTGTGATGTTACCTGCACAATCGGTTCCTGACCGTCCTCCTACCTGCACAGCGGCCTCCCCGTTCCCCAGCGCCGCACGGAGCAATGTCTGCCAGAGGCTGCGGCGGCCCCGGTAACTTATCCCGTCTGGGCAGCAGAGGGTGACAGCTGAGCGGCGGCTGCGCCGTGGTTATGACAACCGGGAGACAAACACTCCCCGCCGGTGACCGGGCTCAGGCAGAGAGACACAGCATTCCCCGTGACTACACAGCCAGGTAATACCTGTATGTCTGTTACCTGTGCTATACCTGTAGTAATCTGTGCAGTAATTCCCGGCTATGTACTATCCGTGCACGCTGCAGCTTTCTGTATGTGTGGCAGTTGTACTCATGTATGCCCTGTGTGCTATAACCTTAAGGGCGGGCCGGGCCCCATACACTAGGACGATAATGCCCGATTTCATCCGATATTTCGGGCACTCGGCCCGATATATTGGATGAAATCGGGCATTTTGGAGGCGTTTGCGATCCGCGTTCCCGTGAGCCTCGGATCCTCCAGATTGAATGTGCTGCACCAGGGCCGGTGCTAGGGTGTTCGGCGCCCTCCTGCAAAATATAAATTTGCGCCCTCCCATACTTTACATGTAGGGCCGGGGGGGTTACCATGGCCTCTTGGGCCCCTGAGCTGCAGGAGATCCGTGTAAGCCTATGGATGTGAACTCTCTGCCCACACTCACTCTGTGCAGCGCTAGTTACGGCCCTGCACACAGACAGTGCCGTAACTAGACATTTTACCGCTGTGTGCAAGAGAGGGAATGCCCCCCCCCCCCCACACACACACACCTGCACGTAAAATAGGGGCAGTGCGCGCCGCAGGCGCGCACAAAAAATATAGGGGCGTGGCTTTGCGGGGAAGGGGTGTGGCCACAAAATAATACCAATTCACATTACATATTATAGTAGTCTCCATTATTCAAACTATGCCGCACAGTAGCGCCACTACACCAGGTAGAGCCCCTTTTACACATTACGGCCGACAGATTCCGCTTTTTACACATTACGGCAGACAGCGTCCCCCTTTTTACACATTACGGCAGACAGCGTCCCCCTTTTACACATTACGGCAGACAGCGTCCCCTTTTTACACATTACGGCGGACAGCGCAGCCCTTTTTACACATTACGGCGGACAGCGTCCACTTTTTGCACATTACGGCGGACAGCGCCTCCCTTTTTACACATTACGGCAGCCAGCGTCCCCCTTTTTACACATTACGGCGGACAGCGCTCCCCTTTTTACACATTACGGCGGACAGCGCTCCCCTTTTTACACATTACGGCGGACAGAGTCCCCTTTTTACACATTACGGCGGACAGCGTCCCCCTTTTTACACATTACGGCGGACAGCGCACCCCTTTTTACACATTACGGCGGACAGCGTCCACTTTTTGCACATTACGGCGGACAGCGCCTCACTTTTTACACATTACGGCGGACAGAGTCCCCTTTTTACACATTACGGCGGACAGCGCTCCCCTTTATACACATTACGGCGGACAGCGCCCCCCTTTTTACACATTACGGCAGACAGCGTCCACTTTTTAAATACACACACACACACACACACACACACACACACACACACACACACACACACACTTTCTCTCTCACACTCTTTACATACCCTTACCACAATCTTGCTGGCCAGATCTTCCACAGTCTGCTAGCCTGGTCCGTGTAGCTCCGCCCCCTTTGTCCGTGTAGCCCCGCCTCTTGGTCCGTGTAGCTCCACCCCCTTTCGTCAGACAGAAAACACTCCTCTCCCTGTCACAGGGGACAGAGGAGAAGGAGTCATGCTGCCGGCGCTGCTGCGGCTGCCTGTCAGTGTGACAGGGCAGGCGCAGCAGCAGCAGGGGGGACAGGACGGCGCTTCAGCTGGGACGCAGAGCAGTGAAGGCGCCTCTCCTGCCCGGCGCCTACCTGCACTGCATCCCTTGCTGAGCGGCTAGCGCCGGGCCTGTGCTGCACATTCAGTCTGGTCCGACCCCACAGGCATGGCTGGGATTGCCCAAGATACATCGTATGCTAAAGGACAGCATACGATGTATCTTGTGCGATCCTGCCCCCTAGGAGGCTGCCGGGGTGATCGCCCACGACATGTCAGACGAACATGTCGCGGTAGTGTATGGGGCCCTTAACAGTTATGGTGCCCATTCACTTGTGCGATGCCCCGCAGCGCGACATTGCGGGGCTCGCACCTGAACTGCCAAAGTGATTACCATGCGATCTATCGCATGATCGCATAGTAATCACATGATGGGCACGTCACCACCGAGTGGGAGTGGCTTCTGGCCGCTCCCGGCGGGTGCCCATCGCACATCGCGATATATAGCATGCGGTTTTAAAAACACATGCGATCGCACTGCGATGCGATAAATATTAAGGGCAGCACATACTATCTTGAGATGTGAGATTCGACCGGCGTGCCCGCGCATCGCGTCGAAAGGTACCTAAAATGTGCATACAATCCCCCGATTTCTCTCACAGATGCGATCGAAATCGAAGGTTAGCACCAATTATCTCACAAGTGTATGGGCACCATTACAGTCCATCCACATACTGTACATCTATACTCAGATCACGCCGAATAGTATATACCATGCGTCCTGACGCACACTTTGGGTACTTTGCTGGTAACGGGACCGCCCTTTATTGCCCTTGTGGTTTTTTTTTATCTCTTCTTGACCCTCATTTATCATGCTGAAAATTTTGAATTGCAAAATATTGTTTCCCCCCGCCATGGTTTAGTGGCATCGAGCTCTTCTATTTAAGAAGAGCCTATGCCATGGCGAGCGAATGCGGTATTTGCCGCGTCAGTGCTGATGTTTACCTTACATCAGCGCTGACGAATGATCTGTGTATGGAGAGTCTGCACATGTGCCGGAATATGGTAATTTCCGGCACATGCGCAGTAGTGATTTCCGGACTCGACCGCCATTTGGGACTCCTCAGGCTTCCTGTCTCTATAGTAACCCGGCAGGCGTGATGCATGCCGGGATTGCTGCGGGAGGGGGGAGCCGGAGCGCAGGATGGACTCCGCTGCAGCGGTGTCCTAACGTCTGCCCGGAGCAGATGAGGCCATTACAGGTAAGCGAGCGCTCTTTCAGAAATATCGCTCGTTCTTAAATACAGTTTAGAGTGCCGCAGTATGGGGAATATTAAGGGCCAATAGCGCTGCTAGTTAGCAGCGCTATTAGCCTTGTTAAATACAGAGACGTGTGGTGAGGTAAATTTCTCAGGAGGCACTGGTTAGTACCAGAGCCAGATTTACACACAATATATGAGCCAAATGGTTCATGTGGGATTTATATACAGGTGCAGCAGTATAAACCAGTGCTGTAACTAGACATTTTAGCGCTGCGTGCATATGTAAAATAGGGCCAGTGCCAGGGGTAAAAATATAGGGGCGTGACTTCATGGGGAAGGGGTGTAGTCACTAAATAATACCAATTCATATTACGCTGCACAGTAATCTCCATTATTCAAATTACCCCACACAGTAGCATAATTTACAAGCACATTGCACCAGGTAGGGCCCTTTTTACACATTACGCCAGGTAGAGCTTCTGTCACACATTACACCAGGTAGCAGTGCCGCAACTAGACATTTCAGTGCCATGTACTAGCAAGGAGGACAAATAGCTTTTAGGCGCTATACTAAATGATGCTTAAATTACCAAAATGTATATCAGCAGCAAACTGCGGAAGAGGTATGCCAGCCTCTCAAGGGTTAACAAAGAAAAAAACAATGTAAACCCAATTGGCGCTTAATATATACAAACAGCAATATATTAAAAAATAAGTATGGATGTGATTGGATCACTTTTTGTTTTTCATTTACCACCATGTGAATGAATATCTGGCAAAAGCCTGTTCATGTTGGATCAATCAATACATCAATGTAAAATCTGCTGTTAATCTGAGCTAATGTGTGGTTCTGTAGAATAAATTTTAATTATTTAAAGGAGTTTGTGTCTTATATATATATATATATATATATATATATATATATATACACGATGTCCGGCACTCCAATACTAACTTGAAACACGCCCGGTGCCCTCACAGCCAAATAAGGATGAATAGAAGATAATAACAGGCGGCACTCACAACTTGATAGACACTGGTAAATAAACGGCCAGACTCCGTGAAGATAGATCAACGTTTCAATTTATAAAATTGTCGTCAGGATACATGTAAATACAAAAATCTCACCTTATATCCCCACCGATGTGAACATTTCTCCCGCCCGCCAGAGCGCCAGCGCAGGACGCCGAGGCGGGACGCTATCTGATGACGTAGCGGCTGACAGCCGTTACGTCCACACCAAACCCATCACCATGGTGACCATCTAAACAAAGTAAAACGCTGCAATCAATTGCGGTACTTAGCAATGAAGCCTCCGTGTAATAATAATGAGATCTAATCAGAACACATATAAGCTTGTTCGAATATTTTAACAAGGATTATCCTTTCTTAGAAACATGTAAGATATAACCTCTATATAAAAGACATCACATTAAAGGAATCTCATAAAAGAAAACCACCAGTATTAATGACATTATTTCCAAAAGAGGATCATTATGATCATATGATATACCGAATCAAAACAGATATAATCGATCATATAATAAACAAAAAATATTAAGCATAAACCAACATTTGCAATAATGAATATGCATGAACAAAAAAGAAAGGAGACCAACTCCTAAAAACAGGACAAGGGAAGAGTTTCATTGAGGCCCCGTGGGACCAAGACATCCAATTTAGAAATCCACCTGGCCTCACATCTCAGAAGGGCAGCCCCTCTGTCACCTCCCCGTAAAGATAACGGAATATGATCAATCATGCGGTACTTGATGCTGGCAACACTATGTTTGAATTCGGCAAAGTGTCTGGCCACTGGCTGATCACTCATGCCTGTGGACAACGCCAGTCTAATAGCTGATCTATGTGCCGTCATCCTCTCTTTGAACTTTCTAATAGTTTTACCTATATAGGAGAGTCCGCATGGACATATAATCTGATATACGACGTAGGTACTCTCACATGTTAAGCGATGGTGGATTTTAAGCTTGGTACCTAAATGGGGGTGACAAAAAGTGTCCCCACTAATCAAATACTTACAAGTAGTGCAAGGACATTTGTAACATCCCATTTTGCCTGAAGATAAGAAATTCTTTGGAGATGGTTTCCCTTTACCTGTGATGTCAGTTTTGACCAAAATGTCCCGCAAATTGCTAGACCTAGAGAAACACGGCATTAAATCAACTCCACCCAATTTCAGTTGGTCATCTGACTTTATAAGATGCCAATGTTTTTTGGCAATTTTACATACCGTCTCAGAGCGTGAGTGGTACTGATTCACCCAAGGGAGTTTAGAGTCCTGTGTTGTCCTGATCTTTTTGACTAATAAATCCTTTCTATCCATGGCCAGTACTTTTTCTTTATCAAGAAGTAATTTACGGAGTTGATAACCCCTAGCTACAAATTTAGATATAAGATCATCAATTTGAGTCGATGCTATAGATGCATCATCGTTAATCCTTCTGATTCTGATCATCTGTGAATATGGTAAGCCATATTTCAGGCTTCTGGGGTGACAACTATTCCAATGCAGGAATGTATTCCGGTCGGTGGGTTTAGTAAAGACCGTGGTTGATATCCTACCTTCAAGAAGGGAAATTCTAACGTCAAGGAAATCTATCACCTGTCTATCCATCTTAAAGGTCAATTTAACTGGACTGGCAGAGTTGTTATGGGTTTCCATGATCAATTTAAATTTTTCTTCCGTGCCCCTCCAAATCAACAAATGATCATCTATAAATCTTGTATAGAAAACAATATCTGTTGCTACATCTGGATCTCTAAAGAATAAGTCATTCTCTACTGCAAACATAAAAATGTTAGCGTACGTCGGAGCGACTGCGGAACCCATCGCACACCCTTTGGTCTGTAGATAAAAATCACCATCAAAAAGAAAATAATTCTTGGTGAGGATGAGTTCCAACAGTCGCCCCGCAATTTCAACATGTATTGCATTCAAGGAGCTAAACTCCAGTAAGAATTTCTGCACTGCTTCTAAGCCCTCAGCGTGGGGAATAACTGTATATAAACTGCACACGTCTGCAGTAATAAGCCACACATCACTGGGAACAGTCCCCAAATCAATCAATTTATTGAGGAGTGCTGTAGTGTCCAACAAATAATTGGGTTGTATCTGCACCAAAGGTTGCAGAATGGTATCAAGAAAAGTAGATGTGGGCTGAAATAGAGAGCCCCGTGCCGCAATAATGGGCCTCCCCGGTGGAGGGTTGAGGCCCTTATGAATCTTGGGCAGACTATAAAGTAGCGGTACAATAGGGAACTCTGGAATAAGGACCTCAAAGCACTCCTCAGAAATAAGAGAAGAATCTAATGCAATTAATAAGGTTTCTCTAAGACATTTAGAAAAGCCAGTAGTAGGGTCTCCCCGGAGTTTTGAATAAACACCAGGTTCCGCTAGCTGACGTTGTAATTCAGATCTATAATCTTGAAGATCCTGAAGCACCACCGCACCCCCCTTGTCTGCGGGGCGGATGACCAGATTCTCGTTGCTTGATAAAGACTTCAAGGCTTTAAGTTCTTGTGGGTTCAAGTTAGATCTTGAAGGAGCTGGATCTTTCATGGTATTCACCACCTGCTGATCAATAACACGCATGAAAGTTTTGATACTGGGATTGTTGGACAGAGGGTCAAAGGAAGACAGTTTCTTAAATTGAAGTAAACTGGGAGGAATAGGACCTTTATCACTCCTGATAGAATCAGGTTGTTTCTGTGAAAAAAATTCTTTTAATTTGAGCTTGCGTTGTAATTGGTGCTTCTCGATATTCCATCTCAGATGGTCAAAATCTTTGGAAGGCACAAAGGAAAAACCCTTTGAGAGGACACTTTTCTCACTATCTGTGAGTTCCACACTAGACAAGTTGAAAATTATTTGCTCTTGTTGGCTACGGGTGGCTTTTTTCCACGTTTGGCTGCGTCTGTATTGTCCGCCTCGTCGAGTAGGGCGTCTTTGCGGGCACCGGTACGTGTTGTCACTCCTAAAGGGATATTAGGACCTCTGTGACGATTGCGATTACGATTCCGGCAGGGTTCAGAATCGCTAGCCGTGCTGTTATTTTCGGTGGAAGTTTCGGTATCAAGTGCTGTTCTCGGGTAGCGTTGTCTGCGAAAGAAAGGGCGTTTGATCTCGCCTTCCTTGTTACCTGACAACCACCTATACACCTGATGATTCTCATAGTCTTTCTCGACTTTCAGGAATTTTTCACGCTTGTATTTAATCAAGTCGCGTTTGTAGGTGGCAAGCTGGCTGGCCAATTTATCCAACCACTCATTGTCTTTGTCAGCCTCTAGTAGTGGTATATGTGTCCCTTCCAGCACTGAGATTTTTGTTTTAACCGATTCCACTTCCTTATTAGAATGCTCGATGACCAGTAGCATTAAGTCAGCTGAGCATTTATTCAAGATGGAGACCCATTTACGACAAAAAGCAGGGTCCCATCTTCCTATCGTAGGACAATTGCGTACTCTGAACCCCCTGGGTATTTTCTTTGAACGATAATAATCGCTGAGTGTAATCGCATGATAGGTGAAGTCAATCTCCTTTTTCTTTAAGCGTAATAGGTCACGAAAAATCACTTCCGTGGAAAGTGCCTCAATTTGGTCAAAGAGTTGTTCTTTGTGCAAAATAATGTCAGTCTCTGATTCAGAGTAACTAAAATGTTCTTGCAATGGAATTAACAAGGGGTTAAAGATTTCCTTTTCTCCCATGTTGGACTCAGCCATATTGCAAAGGATATGCAAAACTCAATAATGTACTAATCAATGGTTTATCTTATTTGCAAACAACAAGCTCAATAAAAAATCAGCAGCTAAAACAAAGTGAAATGAAAAAATCACCCTGTGTAAAGAAAAAAGAAAAAAGAAAAAATGTCCAACAAATCTTAGCAATGAAGCCTCCGTGTAATAAGCCTCCGTGTAATAAGCCTCCGTGTAATAATCAGAACACATATATGTGTTCTGATTAGATCTCATTATTATTACACGGAGGCTTCATTGCTAAGTACCGCAATTGATTGCAGCGTTTTACTTTGTTTAGATGGTCACCATGGTGATGGGTTTGGTGTGGACGTAACGGCTGTCAGCCGCTACGTCATCAGATAGCGTCCCGCCTCGGCGTCCTGCGCTGGCGCTCCGGCGGGCGGGAGAAATGTTCACATCGGTGGGGATATAAGGTGAGATTTTTGTATTTACATGTATCCTGACGACAATTTTATAAATTGAAACGTTGATCTATCTTCACGGAGTCTGGCCGTTTATTTACCAGTGTCTATCAAGCTGTGAGTGCCGCCTGTTATTATCTTCTATTCATCCTTATTTGGCTGTGAGGGCACCGGGCGTGTTTCAAGTTAGTATTGGAGTGCCGGACATCGTGTATATATTCATGATTTACCAGGCGACTGGTGTTATCCAGGTCACGGCAACCATTGATTAGATATTCTTTGGAAATTCTGATTCTCGTCTGTCTCTCAGGATTTGTTGGACATTTTTTCTTTTTTCTTTACACAGGGTGATTTTTTCATTTCACTTTGTTTTAGCTGCTGATTTTTAATTGAGCTTGTTGTTTGCAAATAAGATAAACCATTGATTAGTACATTATTGAGTTTTGCATATCCTTTGCAATATGGCTGAGTCCAACATGGGAGAAAAGGAAATCTTTAACCCCTTGTTAATTCCATTGCAAGAACATTTTAGTTACTCTGAATCAGAGACTGACATTATTTTGCACAAAGAACAACTCTTTGACCAAATTGAGGCACTTTCCACGGAAGTGATTTTTCGTGACCTATTACGCTTAAAGAAAAAGGAGATTGACTTCACCTATCATGCGATTACACTCAGCGATTATTATCGTTCAAAGAAAATACCCAGGGGGTTCAGAGTACGCAATTGTCCTACGATAGGAAGATGGGACCCTGCTTTTTGTCGTAAATGGGTCTCCATCTTGAATAAATGCTCAGCTGACTTAATGCTACTGGCCATCGAGCATTCTAATAAGGAAGTGGAATCGGTTAAAACAAAAATCTCAGTGCTGGAAGGGACACATATACCACTACTGGAGGCTGACAAAGACAATGAGTGGTTGGATAAATTGGCCAGCCAGCTTGCCACCTACAAACGCGACTTGATTAAATACAAGCGTGAAAAATTCCTGAAAGTCGAGAAAGACTATGAGAATCATCAGGTGTATAGGTGGTTGTCAGGTAACAAGGAAGGCGAGATCAAACGCCCTTTCTTTCGCAGACAACGCTACCCGAGAACAGCACTTATACCGAAACTTCCACCGAAAATAACAGCACGGCTAGCGATTCTGAACCCCGCCGGAATCGTAATCGCAATCGTCGCAGAGGTCCTAATATCCCTTTAGGAGTGACAACACGTACCGGTGCCCGCAAAGACGCCCTACTCGACGAGGCGGACAATGCAGACGCAGCCAAACGTGGAAAAAAGCCACCCGTAGCCAACAAGAGCAAATAATTTTCAACTTGTCTAGTGTGGAACTCACAGATAGTGAGAAAAGTGTCCTCTCAAAGGGTTTTTCCTTTGTGCCTTCCAAAGATTTTGACCATCTGAGATGGAATATCGAGAAGCACCAATTACAACGCAAGCTCAAATTAAAAGAATTTTTTTCACAGAAACAACCTGATTCTATCAGGAGTGATAAAGGTCCTATTCCTCCCAGTTTACTTCAATTTAAGAAACCGTCTTCCTTTGACCCTCTGTCCAACAATCCCAGTATCAAAACTTTCATGCGTGTTATTGATCAGCAGGTGGTGAATACCATGAAAGATCCAGCTCCTTCAAGATCTAACTTGAACCCACAAGAACTTAAAGCCTTGAAGTCTTTATCAAGCAACGAGAATCTGGTCATCCGCCCCGCAGACAAGGGGGGTGCGGTGGTGCTTCAGGATCTTCAAGATTATAGATCTGAATTACAACGTCAGCTAGCGGAACCTGGTGTTTATTCAAAACTCCGGGGAGACCCTACTACTGGCTTTTCTAAATGTCTTAGAGAAACCTTATTAATTGCATTAGATTCTTCTCTTATTTCTGAGGAGTGCTTTGAGGTCCTTATTCCAGAGTTCCCTATTGTACCGCTACTTTATAGTCTGCCCAAGATTCATAAGGGCCTCAACCCTCCACCGGGGAGGCCCATTATTGCGGCACGGGGCTCCCTATTTCAGCCCACATCTACTTTTCTTGATACCATTCTGCAACCTTTGGTGCAGATACAACCCAATTATTTGTTGGACACTACAGCACTCCTCAATAAATTGATTGATTTGGGGACTGTTCCCAGTGATGTGTGGCTTATTACTGCAGACGTGTGCAGTTTATATACAGTTATTCCCCACGCTGAGGGCTTAGAAGCAGTGCAGAAATTCTTACTGGAGTTTAGCTCCTTGAATGCAATACATGTTGAAATTGCGGGGCGACTGTTGGAACTCATCCTCACCAAGAATTATTTTCTTTTTGATGGTGATTTTTATCTACAGACCAAAGGGTGTGCGATGGGTTCCGCAGTCGCTCCGACGTACGCTAACATTTTTATGTTTGCAGTAGAGAATGACTTATTCTTTAGAGATCCAGATGTAGCAACAGATATTGTTTTCTATACAAGATTTATAGATGATCTTTTGTTGATTTGGAGGGGCACGGAAGAAAAATTTAAATTGATCATGGAAACCCATAACAACTCTGCCAGTCCAGTTAAATTGACCTTTAAGATGGATAGACAGGTGATAGATTTCCTTGACGTTAGAATTTCCCTTCTTGAAGGTAGGATATCAACCACGGTCTTTACTAAACCCACCGACCGGAATACATTCCTGCATTGGAATAGTTGTCACCCCAGAAGCCTGAAATATGGCTTACCATATTCACAGATGATCAGAATCAAAAGGATTAACGATGATGCATCTATAGCATCGACTCAAATTGATGATCTTATATCTAAATTTGTAGCTAGGGGTTATCAACTCCGTAAATTACTTCTTGATAAAGAAAAAGTACTGGCCATGGATAGAAAGGATTTATTAGTCAAAAAGATCAGGACAACACAGGACTCTAAACTCCCTTGGGTGAATCAGTACCACTCACGCTCTGAGACGGTATGTAAAATTGCCAAAAAACATTGGCATCTTATAAAGTCAGATGACCAACTGAAATTGGGTGGAGTTGATTTAATGCCGTGTTTCTCTAGGTCTAGCAATTTGCGGGACATTTTGGTCAAAACTGACATCACAGGTAAAGGGAAACCATCTCCAAAGAATTTCTTATCTTCAGGCAAAATGGGATGTTACAAATGTCCTTGCACTACTTGTAAGTATTTGATTAGTGGGGACACTTTTTGTCACCCCCATTTAGGTACCAAGCTTAAAATCCACCATCGCTCAACATGTGAGAGTACCTACGTCGTATATCAGATTATATGTCCATGCGGACTCTCCTATATAGGTAAAACTATTAGAAAGTTCAAAGAGAGGATGACGGCACATAGATCAGCTATTAGACAGGCGTTGTCCACAGGCATGAGTGATCAGCCAGTGGCCAGACACTTTGCCGAATTCAAACATAGTGTTGCCAGCATCAAGTACCGCATGATTGATCATATTCCGTTATCTTTACGGGGAGGTGACAGAGGGGCTGCCCTTCTGAGATGTGAGGCCAGGTGGATTTCTAAATTGGATGTCTTGGTCCCACGGGGCCTCAATGAAACTCTTCCCTTGTCCTGTTTCTAGGAGTTGGTCTCCTTTCTTTTTTGTTCATGCATATTCATTATTGCAAATGTTGGTTTATGCTTAATATTTTTTGTTTATTATATGATCGATTATATCTGTTTTGATTCGGTATATCATATGATCATAATGATCCTCTTTTGGAAATAATGTCATTAATACTGGTGGTTTTCTTTTATGAGATTCCTTTAATGTGATGTCTTTTATATAGAGGTTATATCTTACATGTTTCTAAGAAAGGATAATCCTTGTTAAAATATTCGAACAAGCTTATATGTGTTCTGATTAGATCTCATTATTATTACACGGAGGCTTCATTGCTAAGTACCGCAATTGATTGCAGCGTTTTACTTTGTTTAGATGGTCACCATGGTGATGGGTTTGGTGTGGACGTAACGGCTGTCAGCCGCTACGTCATCAGATAGCGTCCCGCCTCGGCGTCCTGCGCTGGCGCTCCGGCGGGTGGGAGAAATGTTCACATCGGTGGGGATATAAGGTGAGATTTTTTGTATTTACATGTATCCTGACGACAATTTTATAAATTGAAACGTTGATCTATCTTCACGGAGTCTGGCCGTTTATTTACCAGTGTCTATCAAGCTGTGAGTGCCGCCTGTTATTATCTTCTATATATATATATATATATATGTGTACATATAGCAACAAAGAATGAATCGGCACTCGGAGTCTCCAATCAGTGCAAAACAGCAGTCAAGCCTTTATTGTTCAACGTTTCGGGGTCACCCCCTTCATCAGGACAACAAACAAAACACATAAACAACAATTATACCTTACCATCACCAATCCGATCAGTGGCTTCTCCCGCCCGCATGCCCGGGACCCGGCCGCCACACTCCCACTACGGCAATTACCGGAAGCGGAAGTGATGCGGGCAACCCGACCAGCGTCATAGAGTTGCCATGGAGACCTGTCAGCGCTCAAAGCACAGCGCGTCCTGGGTAACCGTGGTTACTCATTGTAAACAGAGTGTAACGTTTAAGTGCATGCAGCACAGTTAAACAACCAGAACTACATTTATCAAATTGACATAAGACGCATCTTGAGCGGTATCATTTCTCCAATCTATCCAACCACACCATCATAAAATAATAAAAACATTTATATTACACTACAAAAAAATAATAAAAATAATAATAACTGTGCATTCATAACAACATTGACATTATTGGGGAAATTTCATAAATGCTGCACAATGTGTAGTTTAAATGCATAAAAATAAAAATAAAGATATACAGGAGATAATTACCAGCACTATTGACATACAGTAACAGTGATTGAATAATACATTAGCAAATTTGCCACAGTATGCCTACACCAGGGCTACGAGACCATCTAGAGACCTCCCTACCGTGCAGTTCAAATAACATTCATTATGACTACATAATAAACCTCTGAGCATGAATGCCTCACTAAGGACTTAACAAAAAATGCCTCATAGAAAGCAGGTGAGCCCCAAGGACTCATTCAACCCCTTTGGGGTAAGAGTGTCTAAACGAAAAATCCAATTGGCCTCTAGCTGTAAAAGCCTTCTATGTGTATTCCCTCTTCTTAACGTGAGCAGCACATGATCAATAATTTTATAGCGAATAGTGGCAACACCATGTCCCATCGCTACAAAATGGCGTGCCACCGGCTGTTTACTATACCCAGTGGAGAGTGCAGATCTAATGGCTGTTCTATGTTGCGCCATTCTCTCCTAAAACTGGCAAGTGGTTTTACCCACATATTGAAGCCCTCAAGGACAGATTAAAACATACACAATGAACCTAGATGAACAAGTAAGTGGCCATTTGATCCTAAACCTTTTGCCTGAATGGGCATGTACAATCGTGTCCCCACATGTTGTGCACCCCAGACATCGGTAACGCCCGTTCTTTCGACTAAAGAAATGTTGTTTACTCGCCTTCCCAAACCCAGTGATGTCTGTCTTAACAACAACATCACAGATGTTCCTGCTTCTAGTATATCCTGCCATTAATCTGGTACCCTGTCAAGTAGTTAAATCCGTGTCCGAGGCCACCAATGGCCACCAACCCTTGACCTGTTTTTTAATGGCCCCACTATGGGTGTTATACTCAGTGATCCATGGAATAGTATCCAATGCTGCCTTTTTCTATTTTTCTACCAACAGGGTATGTCGTGCATGCCCAAGTGCTTTGGCTCTCGCTTGTCTTAATACATTGCAAGGGTACCCTTTTTCCAAAAACCTATTGAACATAATGTCGAGTTGTTTAACGGTATCCCACGGATCACTAGTGATCCGACACACCCGCACAAATTGAGAATACGGTAAACTTTTAACAGTGGACCGAGGGTGAAAACTATTACCGTATATACTCGAGTATAAGCCGACTTTTTCAGCACGTTTTTTTGTGCTGAAAAAGCCCCCCTCGGCTTATACTCGAGTCAGTGGAAGGAGGGACACTGAGGGCACAGCGCGCGGCTCTCCTGTGTCCCTCCTGCGTCTCCGTCTCCGGCGGCTTGTGTGTGTTAAATGAACTGCCCGTTTGTGAGCTCTGATTGGCTCACGTACCGGCACTTCATTTAATACACACATGCCGCCGGAGACGGAGACGCAGGAGGGACACAGGAGAGCCGCGCGCTGTGCCCTCCGTGTCTCTCCTTCAGAAGACAACGCAGGAGCGATGGAGGGTAAGTACCCTTCCTGGCACTGTGGGGCATATCTGGCAGCATGAGGGCACATCTGGCACTGGGGCATATCTGGCATATCTGGCAGCATAAGGGCACATCTGGCACTGTGGGGCATATATGGCAGCATGAGGGCACATCTGGCACTGGGGCATATCTGGCAGCATGAGGGCACATCTGGCACTGTGGGGCATATCTGGCAGCATGAGGGCACATCTGGCACTGGGGCATATCTGGCAGCATGAGGGCATATCTGGCACTGTGGGGCATATCTGGCAGCATGAGGGCATATCTGGCACTGTGGGGCATATCTGGCAGCATGAGGGCACATCTGGCATATCTGGCAGCATGAGGGCATATCTGGCACATCTGGCACTGTGGGGCATATCTGGCAGCATGAGGGCATATCTGGCACTGTGGGGCATATCTGGCACTGTGGGGCATATCTGGCAGCATGAGGGCATATCTGGCACTGTGGGGCATATCTGGCAGCATGAGGGCATATCTGGCACTGTGGGGCATATCTGGCAGCATGAGGGCATATCTGGCACTGTGGAGCATATCTGGCAGCATGAGGGCATATCTGGCACTGTGGGGCATATCTGGCAGTATGAGGGCATATCTGGCACTGAGGGCTGTGTACAGCTAGAGCTGCATTTCCCACCCTAGGCTTATACTCGAGTCAATGAGTTTTCCCAGGTTTTTGTGGTAAAATTAGGTGCCTCGGCTTATATTCGGGTCGACTTATACTCGAGTATATACGGTATATCTCAACAAATTGTTCCTGTCCGTAGGTTTGGTATATAAAGCGGTCTGAATTTGTTGATTTTTAATTAAAATGTTGATATCCAAATAATTCATGGCATCAGTTCTAAAATTATACATTCATTTAATAGGACTTATTGAGTCATTGGGGGAGATTCAAATGTTTGAAAAGTCAGTTGGGTGTCTGTTTTTTCCTATCTAATAGACAGGACTTTTCAAACATTTGAATCTCCCCCATTATGTTCATCTACCACTGGCTTAAGGGCCAAGATATCACCATCCCAAAAAAGTTAGCAGATCATCAATATAACGATAGTATAAAAATATACTATCAGAAATACTGACATTTAAAAAAAATAAAACACGTTCCACCTCCCACATGTAGGCATTTGCAAATGACGGAGCCACCACCGATCCCATGGCACACCCTGTGTTCTGACGGTAAAACAAACCGTCAAACAAAAAATAATTATGCTTAAGTGTAAACATAAATTATGTCAGAAAAAAATCTATGTTTGTATAATGGATTGTTAACCAAAAGATGTCTCACAGCCTCCACTCGCGCTTGGTGCGGAATGCACGTGTAGAGGCTGGAGACATCAAGGGTTGCCATGGTGACACTAGTGGGGACCGTTTGTAGATCGGCCAGATGTCTAAGCAGTGTAGATGAATCCTTAAGATGAGTAAATGTATTTTGAATACAGCGCTGTTACAGAAAAAAGAAAGTTACAAGAATGTAATAGTTGAAAAGTCAAATAGTCACACACGTAAATACAGTTTCAAATAAAATTTAAAAAGAATAGGGAAATAAACAAAACAAACTAATCCAGTCTCTTTGGATTCAATAATTATGGGATGAGGCCTTCCCATTGATTTTTCAGATCATCTGTTATCCTTTGATAGCCTCACGCAGAAAGAACCCATTAAGAACCTAGCAATCTGGTGGACCATTATGCAATAGGTAGCATCTATTCTTGTGTATCTACGCCTATTTCCCTATAGATTGTAAGTTTGCGAGCAGGGCCGTCCTATCTCTATGTCTGTCTGTTTTCGCCCAGTTTTGTTCTATAACTGTTCTAATTGTAAACCGCAACGGAATATGCTGCGCTATATAAGAAACTGCTAATAAATAAATAACATACACTAAAATCTTCATAGTGTAATCCAGTGACGTGCGGTGAGGTCAGTGGCTGGGGAGGCAGTGGCAGCTAACTACCCCCAACCCCCCCATAGAGTGGAAAAAAATAAGTGTAGTCCCCCACACATCACTAAAACCAGCACCAGGCAGAACCAGCCAGGGGGGATAATGCCATAGCAGGGAAGACACTCAGTGTGGGGTCCCCTTGCCATAACATTAATCTGCCCCCCAAGCCAGTCAGCTCAGAGCTGGAATTCCATGGAAATTGGGGACCCCAAAAAACAAAAATGGGGTCCGCCCTCCCGAAAAATAACCAGCACCGGCATGATAGCCCAGTGCTATGCCCCGCGCCCCTGGTGGCGGTGGGTGCTAAGTTCGATGTCTGTTAATATTGTTCTTTACAGGTGGCCTACAGGTCCCAGCAAGCCTACTCCATCATGCTGGCACTTGGAGAACCACAATTGCCAGCATGCCAGGACACAAAGGGCTCGCTGGAAAATATTAAAATAAAACACCACACAGTCTTAAAGAAAAAAAGTTTTATTAGTCAAGGTCTTCACCTTGGAGGCGGTGGCCCTTAAGGTATTTTGCATGGCTGCCGCCTTCCCAGGGCTTCCGGCGTCTTCACTTGGGAGGACGCCGCCTTCCCAGGGCTTCCGGTGGCGCCTTCCTCCGGCGTCTTCACCTGGGAGGCGGCGGCCTTTAAGCTCTTTTGCATGGCCGCCGCCTCCCCAGGGCTTCCGGCGTCTTCACCTTGTGGGCGGCGGCTGTTAAGCTCTTTTGCATAGCCGCTACCCCTCCAGGATTGCCACAGCGTCTTCTTTCTTCAGGAGCTCTTCACTGCTCCTCCTCCGCCGTTGGACTGACGCCGCTGCCTTGCATCGCTGCCTCGCATCGCTGCCTCGCGCTGAATTATATAAGTCAGCCAGAGGGGGCGGGGCGATAACGCAGCAAGCCGTAATTGGCTCACGGTGGCCATCTTGAATTTCAAAAATGACGCTGAGGCGCAATTTTTGAAATTGGTACCACTCCGCTGCCAAACTCTACAGAATGGCAAGCAGGGATCTCAGATCCCTGCCTGCCACCAATACTCTCACCTCCGCCGCCACCGCTGCCCGCACCTCCGCCGCCCGCACCTCCGCCGCATCCCGCCGCCACCGACGACCGCACCTCCGTTGCGCCCACACAGTGATGACGGATGATGGATCCGATTACCAATCACTGTGGCCTCACTGACAGGGGCGTGCTTTCATGTGTTGAAAGCACGTCTCTGTATGAAAGCGGCACTTCTAATGGTGCCGCTTTCCTATGTATTTTCAATGGGCTTTTACTGCCCATGGCATGGCCCCACTCGCGACTGCCCTTCGCTCCAACACCTTTCTGATTCACTACGGGAGGCACCACGATCGGTGCCTCCCAAACACATTAACACAGTAATAATGATTAGATTAATATAAAGGACATACTTATGACACAGAATATGTGTCATAAGTAACTTCTTTGTATTATTTTAATCATTAATGAGACCTCCCCTGACTGCACGTACCTGGTGTAATCATATTAAAAATAGTAATTGAATGATCAAATAACTTATAGACTTAAAACAATAAGAAATAAAAACAAAAATAAAACAAATATAAGAACAAATGAATAATAATCTCACTGTAGTGCATTCAAAAGTGATGCATTTGGTAGATCTTCCTGAGGAAGCGCAGTGCAATCCACAAAACCATACATAAAACAGCTTTTACATGTATCAATGACTCTATAAAGATACTATTTTCTCATGTGTATGACACTTATCACATCATATTGTGTATGACTAGAATAATGCCATTTTTGCATGTACTTCTATTAAGGTTGTAAAGCAACGCCTCTACAGTGTCGTGGGACGCAAGTATACACATTTGTACACCTGCTGCAGAAAGCCTACTGTTTAGAAGTTGAACATATCTTGACATAAGTGTGACTTAACATAGAAAGGTGAGTATGCTTTTTTATGCATCATCAGTTTTACACATACGTTTCAGGCACAAAATGAATCAGAAACTGTAAATGAGGCCTTTACATAGATTATATCAGTTTAGTTTCTTGTTTTACAACATTATGACCTGGCCCGCACCCACATCGTTTTCGCTGAATGCTGCACTTATGGTACCACCGATTTGTGGACGTGTGCAGGCCCATAGGGCTACAAGCGAAACATGTGCAAGTCCGGCGCCTGAAGGGGCCGCAGGGGGTGCAAGTTTGGGTGCTGTTGCTGGCGTTTACAGTCACTGCAACGGCAATTCACACCCTTTGCAGAGAATTGGATTATCCCCATTGAATGATATAAAACATGTCTAACAAAAATATTCTCATTAATATGTTGTTTAGCCATGTCAACAGGTCTGAGCCAGCAGTATCACAAGGCATGTACTGAACTAAACCAAGCTGTTAATCCTGTTATTGCGGAAATGCTTCTACAAGCAGAGCAACCTGGGTAGGTATCTTATGATTAAGTCATAGAAATTGATATTACCAGGGTACTTCTGCATCAATATGTGTTCTTGTAAAGTCAGGTTTCCCCTGAATCCGTTCTGTAAACAGCAAAAAGCACACTACTGGTGAATTTCATCTATAGCAGCCCCTTTCCCCTTACAGCTAAATATGCTCACTTACCCTGCACATATTTAGGTGTTTACCACTTACCACTCAGGTTAAGAGCTTAGCCTTATGGAAGAGGGGGCAAGGTCAGTTATTGCAAGATCATGGAGCAGAACATAACGATATTACATTAGCCAAACGTAGAAAAGTATAGTAGTAATCAAGAGTTATAGGTATCATGGATAGTGGTGTGAAAGGAGGCACCTGCTTCCGGGCGCCATGTGTGGGAGGATGGTGGCAGAAAGGAAAGTTGGTATGCTGGTCTCCTTGTAGTCCTGCACTGGTTGCCCATTTATACACTGCATCACAGCCCTAAGGAACCGAGGATGAATAGGTGAGGCTCTTATCGGGACGCGGGGGTCAGATTAAAAAAAAAAGTGCATGCAAAAATTGTGTCTTTCCATATGATATAGATATATTTGTCTATTATTGTTTCACATTTTTTAATATAAAGGTACTTCTGCTGGATATTGAATTGTAGTTTGCCCTTTTTCTAGACAACATATTTCTTCCCTAAATATCTGTGGAAATAATCAAATGCTGTCGGGCAAGCGAATTACAGATGAAGATTTCCTTGTCATTTCTCACATATTGAAACAAAGCTGTTATATAACAAGTACGTCTTTTATGATCTATGTAAAATAAATCACAGACAATACAATGTATTTATTAAAGGTGACACTCTTGCATTCACATTGCAGTGCATGGAAATAAAAGCATATATTTGCCCATATGCATAGTTACATGCATTATGTGGCCATTATGGCTGCTGCAAGTAATCCGTTTAGAGTCAGGCAGATCTCTGCGTACGCACAGTGTGGTGTAGCTCTCAGGTCTGACAACATGGCTCCAGTAAAGCTTTTGTTCATGTGTGCCATTGCCACTTGCATACACCCATTCAGCCGCAAGTGAGATGCAACCGCGAAGTGTATGAGTATATGGTATTACATCAACTGTGAAAAAAATAAATTGAGTGTTTGATCAAAACATCTACCATACTATGCCCTAAATGTTACTTTTCTTGAATTTATAAATTTTTTTGACCTGCTCTGCTATCTTTGAGTAAAAATGTCTTACAGAAATCCCAGAAGTGCTTGGGGCTAGTGAACGTTTCTCAGCCATTTTACTTTGACCTTTTTATTTTTGTAGAAATGAAAAGCTGCCACTAGGTGGCATACCTTTAAGTTTGGTAGACATCCAAACAAGAGGACACCATGCACTAGTGATGTCAAAAGAGATTTTCTCTAGGAGATAATAGGGTAAATTTACTAAGGTGGGAGTTTTTTTTAGAACTGGTGATGTTGTACATACAGTAGCAACCAATCAGATTCTATCTATTATCTTCTACAAGCAGCTAGATAAATGTTAAGTAGATTCTGATTGGTTGCTATGAGAAACATCACCAGTTCTAAAAAAAACTCACACCTTAGTATAATGTAGTATAGCATACCTCCCAACCAGGGCCGTAACTACGTGTGTGCCAAGGGGGCTTGGCACACAGCGCAGTTGCCCTGAGGGCGCAACGGCCAGCGGCATGTAATGAGTCAAATTGACTCATTACATGCCGCCGAAGTCTGCGCCGTGCGCCCCGCTGTGTAGGGAGAAGAGGACCAGCGCCGGGCAGCGGAGAGAAGGAGTCGGAGGGAGGGGGAGCAGGGAGCCGCAGCAGCGCTATTTGATTGGTAGTAAGCGCCGCTGCAGCATCCCCCTCTCCTCCTGTATTGGCTGCCCGGCGCTGCTAAGGATGCTGGGATGCGGTTCCCCAGCATCCACAGCAGCGCCAGGCAACCAATACAAGAGGAGAGGGGGATGCTGCAGCGGCGCTTACTACCAATCAAATAGCGCTGCTGCTGCTCCCCCTCCCTCCTCCTCCTTCTCACCTCACACAGCCTGCACCGAGAGGAAGCTGCACGAGGAGCCTGTCAGCGGGGAGGAGGTAAGCATATCCCCCCCCTCTCTCTCTCTCTCTCTCTCTCTCTCTCGGACACCGTCTGCCGCAATGTGTAAAATGGGGTCTCGTCTGCCGCAATGTGTAAAATGGGGTCTCGTCTGCCGCAATGTGTAAAATGGGGTCCCGGCTGCCGCAATGTGTAAAATGGGGTCTCGTCTGCCGCAATGTGTAAAATGGGGTCCCGGCTGCCGCAATGTGTAAAAAGGGGTCCCGGCTGCCGCAATGTGTAAAATGGGGTCCCGGCTGCCGCAATGTGTAAAATGGGGTCCCGTCTGCCGCAATGTGTAAAAAGGGGTCCTGGATGCCGCAATGTGTAAAAATGGGGACTGGCTGCCGCAATGTGTAAAAAGGGGGACTGGATGCCGCAATGTGTAAAGAGGGGGACTGGCTGCCGCAATGTGTAAAAATGGGGACTGGCTGCCGTAATGTGTAAAAAGGGGGCCTGGATGCCGCAATGTGTAAAATGGGGTCCCGTCTGCCGCAATGTGTAAAAAGGGGGACTGGCTGCCGCAATGTGTAAAAAGGGGGACTGGCTGCCGTAATGTGTAAAAAGGGGGCCTGGATGCCGCAATGTGTAAAAAGGTGGACTGGCTGCCGTTATGTGTAAAAAGGGGGCCTGGATGCCGCAATGTGTAAAAAGGGGGCCTGGCTGCCGCAATGTGTAAAAAGGGGGACTAGCTGCCGCAATGTGTAAAAAGGGGGACTGGCTGCCGTAATGTGTAAAAAGGGGGCCTGGATGCCGCAATGTGTAAAAAGGGGGACGCTGTCTATTGTAATGTATAAAAGGGGCGCTACTGTGCAGCGTAATTTGAATAATGTAGACTACTGTGCACCGTAGTATGAATTGCTATTATTTTGTGGCCACGCCCCTTCCCCGTTAAGCCACGCCCCTATATAATTTTTTTTGCGCACCTACGGCGCGCACTGCCCCTATCTTACATTGGGGGGGGCGCCACTATCGTTTCTTGCACACAGCGCTAAAATGCCTAGTTACGGCACTGCTCCCAACTGTTCAGAACTTTGGCGGGACAGTCCCGTTTTTCACAGTCTGTCCCGCCCGTGTGTCACAGTGTCTAGCGATGGTGGTGGTGTGGGGAGGGGGCAGTTGGGAGATCCCCCGACTGTCACTCTCAGCTCTGAGCAGAGCAGCTGTGAATAGATGCTGTGCACACAGCATCTATTCCCTGGCAGAGAGGGACAGGGGGCATGGCCAGCAGCTCACTGAGCGCTGTTCATGCCCCCAAAGTGACAAAAACGGGACATGGCTTGCGGTCGGGCACTTGCCATGAGGCCACACCCCATAGCCACAAGGCCATACCCTGTGAGGCCATGCCCCCTGATTTTGGGAACAAGAAGTTGGGAGGTATGGTATAGTATAGCATATCTATGTATTATATTGTGATCTTACAATCTTAAGCACCATTAAATAAAATTGTTTTTTTTTTTTTAGATCTTGATTTGAGGTTCAACAAATTGACGGATAGTGGTGCTGTACACATTGCAAAATTTCTTCAGGTATGTTGTAAAAAGTGCATTAAAATATAAATGTGCTATTATTGGAATACGTTATTGCCATTGCAATGTTATTGCAAGAAAAGAAGAACATATTTCTTTTTTGTTAGGATGATTCTTCTCTCTATCATTTAAATCTTATGGGAAATGACATTGAAACAGAAGGTGCTGAACAAATTGCTAAAGCCTTACACGTAAGTAAATAACAGTTGTGATGTTTCTCCTAACATCTTTTCTGTATCCTACAATGTCTTCAGTTTTATCATAAAATGAAAGTTTATACACTTTTATTTGCCTTAACGTCATACCATTCTGGTTGAAATCTAAAATACTGTCCATGTCACTTCCTCCTCAGAGGAAAGTGTTATGACATTGGTGATTAGGAAATAACAATGGCCCTCATTCCGAGTTGTTCGCTCGCAAGCTGCTTTTAGCAGCTTTGCACATGCTAAGCCGCCGCCTACTGGGAGTAAATCTTAGCTTATCAAAATTGCGAACGAAAGATTCGCAATATTGCGAAAAGACTTCTCTGTGCAGTTTCTGAGTAGCTCGAGACTTACTCTTCCAGTGCGATCAGTTCAGTGCTTGTCGTTCCTGGTTTGACGTCACAAGCACACCCAGCGTTCGCCCAGACACTCCTCCGTTTCTCCAGCCACTCCCGCGTTTTTCCCAGAAACGGTAGCGTTTTTTCAAACACTCCCATAAAACGGCTAGTTTCCGCCCAGAAACACCCACTTCCTGTCAATCACACTCCGATCTCCAGAACGAAGAAAAAACCTTGTAATGCCGTGAGTAAAATACCAGTCTTCATAGCAAATTTACTTGGCGCAGTCGCAGTGCGAACATTGCGCATGCGCAAATAGTGGAAAATCGCTGCGATGCGAAGAAAATTACCGAGCGAACAACTCGGAATGACCACCCATGTCCCAATAGCAATGTAGATTTATCCATTAACTGTAATAGGTGTACAATGAAACAGTGATAACACCACAAACTTAACACAAAGTTAAAAAAATGTATACCCATCTGCTTACTATAGTGTGGGCACTGTCAAAGTCAGAAAAATATCTCTATGCACACTACCATATTTGCACCTCACACAGGTCCGTGCTGCGCATGCGTACGCTCTCCCGTACGTGCGCATACTCACAGTCGCGGGCACCCGCAGGCGCATGGTATGCGTATTTACGGTAGAGTTTATGCGATCGTAGCGTGCGACTCAATCATTACATATTTTCACTATATAATGTATTTTGTAGATCATGGTCCCTTTGATAGATTTAATATAGAATGTTCATGAACAGAGAAATCCCTCTTTGTTTGATACGAAGGGTCAGACAGGAGTAATACAGTGGTGTTTAGTATCCATCGGAAGAATATTTAATTAGAAATATTCCGGTGTTGGTTTGAAGCAGATCAATCGCTCGTGCGAATAGTTATGGACATAAGAAGTTTATGAACATTTACTTTATTTGCACTTTATTACCCATGCGGCGGGAAACCCAGTTTCCCTCCCACCTGAGCTGTTGGAAATAGTCACAGCCCACCTGTATGAATCAACCTATGACCTTTTGTTATAATGCGAAGCCGAATTCCTGTGTCCAATGAACAATAAGATTGTAGGGACCATTGAATTGCATTGTGTGTGGGGCATAAATAGGCAGGCCGACCATATCCAGTGCTCTCTCTCTTCAACGGTTCTCATTGCTGATAATCGGGAGCTGGATATCGAGGCGCATGCGATCGTTTCCCCTTGTGCGTAAGTGTTTCTCCGCAATCATATTGTCTTGATGTTATTGTGAGCCATTTCTCTCTCTCTCTCTCTCTTCTATTTCTCCCGTATTTTTCCCTTAATTGTATTGTATTGTATTTCCTGTGTAGTTATCTGGTTAGTTAGTCTATGTTATATTGTAGTGTATGCTTTGTACTGTGATTCTTTTGCAAGTATAATAGTCATAATACATATAATAGGTTTTGGACCCTAAGCCCAGGTATCTGTGTATTTCTTATAGTGTTAAGTATTCCCTGAGCGTCGGTGACGCTCAAGCAGCCTTGTAGTTAATCAGGTTACACCAGGTTGCACTTACACTCTGTCACCACACTAAGGTTTACTGTATATTTCGTTGTTAAAGGTATAGATATAAAGGTTTAACGTTATAAGCGTCTGCACCGCTGGTGATCTCCTCGTGGTCCCGAGCGTCCGCTACGCTATAGCGAATCATTACGTTAGTCGGCAGCCAATAGCGTGCCTGCCTGTGATCTCTGGGCCGTAAGCGAACGTGACGCTTGAGCGTCTCGACTACGGTTGAGCGATCGTTACGCAACTTGCGTACCCTTACGGTACTTCTTACGTAGATAGCGTACAGTGTTCTTAGACCTCTTAAAGTGTTTTATATACGATAAATATTTAGCTTTATCAGCCATATAGGACAAAGATTCACTATGTTACAGGGACGGATCTAGACTTTTCTTTAGGGGGGCGGTTTACGGTTTAATCTTGACTCCTCCCTCTACAGTCCCAACTCCTCCCATCTGCACTCCTAACTCCTCCTCTCTCAATTCTGACTGAACTTTTTGAGTGAGACTGAGATAGAGCCTTGTGATTGTTCTATGTACATGTGACTGTGCTATGGGGTAATTGTATTTATTAGCCCTAGTACCCACACACCAGCAAGTGAGGGGCAAATGCTTTGTAACCCTTGCTCTCCTGGCTCCTCTGAGCTGCTGTGGTATACGCTGCAGCACATCGTTCTGCCTCAGGCTCTCCCAGGAGAGCTCTCTTCTGCTCAAAAGTGGGCGTGGCTATGACTGTGTTAGGGGGGGGCGGTCGCCCCCTTCGCCCCCCCCCCCCTAGAGCCGGCCCTGCTATGTTACTAAGGGGATGCCAAGAGTTGGGGTGTGGGTGCAAAGTACAACAGGGTCTCAGGATCTTTTGGGAGCACGGGAGTGGAAGAGGTGTAGCTCCCCCAAGAAGGCATAGCCACGCCCCCCTCAACACACAGGGGGTCATTCAGGTGTGGACGCAAAGCGGCGGTTGTAAGTATATCAGTGTTTTCACACTGCACATGCATATGAGCCGCAGTGTGCACACGCAGCGAGTGATTTGCGAGTAAGGACACAGAAAGATTTTAGTCGGAAAGTGAGTGATGGGACGTCAGCGTTTGGGGATGGTAACGGGGAGTGGTCATGCGAATGCAGGCGTGTCATGACCATTCAGATGGCATTTTGTGGGCATGCATATATTAGCAGCTGCGATCACACTTGCTAATGGAGAGGTCTGTGCATTGTGGAAGAGCAGATCAGCCTGCGCATGTACAGAGGGACTCAAGCTCTGCATGACGACCCGATGTGTGACAATGTTACTGATATTTCTGCAGTCATGCAGTGCCGTATGCAAAAGATGCAATTGCAATGTGCGTCCTTTTGCACGGGTTAGCTTCTGCCCATATTAGCATATTATTGCATACAGCAAATCATTGCAACAAGAATAGGAAGAGCAACCGCACCTGAATGACCCTCACAGTGCCGTTTTGCTGTTGCAGAGGGTCTGATGGGCTGTGAGCAAGCACACCCAGGCATGTGGCTATAGACCACTAGTCCTAGGGCCCTCTGGATGTCTGGGCAGCCCTGAATGCCAAACAGAAACATATACCACCTCAGAGGGTTATGTTCCACACAACAATTCCACCTGTAAAACATACAGCAAACTTTACATTAATCCTTATCTAGCAGTGCTGTAAGTAAGCCAGATAACCTTCAATTGCCTTCCTACTGGTATACAGCAAAAATTATTATAAATGCAGGAGTCCTTCACAAAAATAAAAGTGCATATTAAAGTCTAAAAATGCTATAATAAAGCTTAGTAAAATAGATATTGCTTTGTTTCATGTTTGTGACATTTGTTTTCTTTCAGAGGAATGACACACTTTGAAGCTTAAGAATGACAGGCAACAAAATTGGAAACAAGGGCGGGATGTTCTTTGCATCCATGCTGCAAATTAATTCCACTCTTGAGCAGCTGGACCTTGGAGACTGTGACTTGGTATGTCCAAGAACCTGGTATTCTTACATCCCTCAGTTAGGATCATCAGTTGGTACTAGAGATGCGCGGGTTTGGATTTACTCAGATTTACCCGGATCTCAAAACGGCATCTTATTGGCTTTCGGATGTCACGTGTTTTGGATAGCCAATAAGAAAAATCCGGGTAAATCAGAACTTGCGTTAATTCTGTCGTTAAGAACAGAGTAAATCTGAACCCGCATATCTCTAGTAGATACCCTCAGCTCACTTAGGATCACTTATAATCAATATTATTTATTGTTTAGTAGTATTATTTATTCATAGAACACCTCCCACGAATGGCAGCTCCATGTCTACTATAATATGCTCCTCAAGAAGACACCCCAAATATGCCAATCCTTAGGTCATTCACACATAACAGAGTTATGGGCCAGACTGATAGATCATCTATATTCACTAAAAATACAGCTTGCATTCAATTTAAAAGTCTTTCAGCCTTTACGTTGTGGCACTCATCATAAACAAGTGTGCGAGTGAAACAAAACCTGACCATATCATTATGCTGTTCTGGGATGGTGACATATGTATTCAATTCTTTACTTCTCCTTTATCAACGCTATAACAATGTTATGTATAGAGTAACACTTCTATTATTGTTTCATTACAAAGATTGGAAAAAGTAGTAGTAAGCTGCACTCCTTCCTAGCCAGTGGGGTGTGAAGGGGCACTTTTTGCTGCCACTGGAAGGTGTGGGGCTTTCTGTGTCCCATGGACTTTCAACTAGTATCATATCATAAATTATCCAAAAACCATTGAAAAAATGTTTATACATCTGATTGCTTTTTAACACTTTTAATACAGATGATGATGATGATGATGTGTATTTAAGTTTTCAGTATCAGCAGCCACTGTACTCTTATTTATTTTTCTAAGTATAACTGAACTAAAGGGCCCCATACACTACAGCGACATGTCGGACCCTCATGTCGCATAAGATTTCCCTTGAATCGCCCGGCAGCCTCCCGGATGGCAGGATCGCAAAGGATATATCGTATGTGGTCCTTTTGCTTATGATGTACCTTATGCGATCCCAGCCATGCCGGTGGGATCCGTGAAATCACAAGTGCAGCACTAACGACCTAGGGGCTCTGATCCGATGCTCACAGGAGCGCGCATCGGATTGGATGTAAAACACATCCGATTTGGTACTTTCCATACGATTTATCGACCCGAAAGGTCGAAATCGGATGAAATCGGGTATTATAGTTGTAGTGTATGGGCCCCTTTACACTAATCTGTTTGCAACCCCACCGTATTATTAATAAACCAGCATTTATAATCATCAGGGCCGTAACTAGGTGTGTGTAGAGTGTGCCACTGTATATAGCGCTGCAGGATAGGGGGCGCTGTTGGCAGCACTTGTCCATTATCTGTTTAAATTACTTTCACTTGTAGCTTACCCCCTTTTTGAAATCCATCATCTCCCGACCGCCCATGTCTCCTTCCTCTACCCCTTCTGTATACAACATTCATGAACCTAAATTGAGAGCTCTTTGTTATTCAGTCACACTGTTCTTTATTACATTTCAAGAAACTGGCATACCCAAGATTCATACCCAATGCATGTGGCCAGGGCCGCCATCAGGGGGGTACTGCAAGGTCTGGCGTCCTGGGCTCTGACAGAGAGGGGGCCCGGGTTGCAGCAGTATAAATTGGTGAAGGCAGCCATGCAGAGATAGTGATGCAGCGCCAGTCACATTTCACATTAGGAGCTGGCTGCAAGCCATTCAGAGCTCGCCGACCGGCAGCCAATCAGGAGCGGCCACATGCTAATTGGCTACCGATCTGCGCTGCACTGCTATCTCTGCATGGCTGCCTGCACCAAATTATACTACTTCCACGCGTTCCAGGGGCCCCCGGGGAGGAGGAGGATGAGGATGAGAAGAAGGCAGTGTCAGGCAACCACCTCTTTCCAGGACAACAGGAGCAGCTACAGCACTCGGAGCAGAGACACAGCGGGCTGCAAGATCTGCTTGAAGCAGGTGAGCTGCAACTCAGCTCAATCACCCTGTCTCAGTGTCCAACACAGGCTCTAACACACACACACACACACACACACACACACACACACACACACACACACACACACACACACACACACACACACTGTCTCCATGTCCCCCTCAGGCTATTATCCTCCCCAGTATATAATGTCTCCATGTGCTTCCTCCAACAGTGTATGTCTCCATGCCTCCCCCCCCCCCCACCTGCCCCATCCGTCACCTGTGTTATATTTATTTTTTATTGTTTTCTGTGTGTGTCTGGCCTTTCTTTTACTTCCTTCCTCTGCCTGCATCTCCTGTATCCTCACCACCCACCTGTCCCTTGTGCCCTTCACAAACACATTTCCTCTTGCCCTGCCCTCATACCGGCCAGGGGGAGTCCCGACCTATTTTGTTAGTCCTACAATTTCTGATGGCAGCCCTGGATGTGGCCATGCAGTCACACACTCTGTTCACTGAGCTATCTGAGCTTACCTAGAAAGCTAGAGAATTCTAACTATTTTAAACGTACCATGTACTTTATGAAAAAATGATCAGCATTGCAGCTGCGCATATCTGTGTAATGTGTGGCTGCAAGGGATTGGATGTGTGGTTACGCTCAATAGCAATGCTGATGATTTTTATACAAAGTGCAAGTAGCTTCATATACTGTAGTTAGAAACCTCATAGTTCTTATGAAAGATCAAATATCTCAATGAGTAGTGTGTTTGACTGGAATGCAACATGTTATAGGTTTCATTCCTTGGTTGGCAGTATATTGAAATGTGTAGTTTAATAAAGGGTATTTTATCTGAATGACAGCGAGCTCTTAAGTTAATTGCATGACTGTGGTATAAAGAGGATTTGTGTCCAAATCCATTGTCTTGCAGTGTTCTATAAATGTGTTTGTATAACACACACACATATATATATATATATATATACACTGCTCAAAAAAATAAAGGGAACACTTAAACAACACAATGTAACTCCAAGTCAATCACACTTCTGTGAAATCAAACTGTCCACTTAGGAAGCAACACTGATTGACAATCAATTTCACATGCTGTTGTGCAAATGGAATAGACAACAGGTGGAAATTATAGGCAATTAGCAAGACACCCCCAATAAAGGAGTTGTTCTGCAGGTGGTGACCACAGACCACTTCTCAGCTCCTATGCTTTCTGGCTGATGTTTTGGTCACTTTTGAAAGCTGGCGGTGCTTTCACTCTAGTGGTAGCATGAGACGGAGTCTACAACCCACACAAGTGGCTCACGTAGTGCAGCTCATCCAGGATGGCACATCAATGCGAGCTGTGGCAGGAAGGTTTGCTGTGTCTGTCAGCGTAGTGTCCAGAGCATGGAGGCGCTACCAGGAGACAGGCCAGTACATCAGGAGATGTGGAGGAGGCCATAGGAGGGCAACAATCCAGCAGCAGGACCGCTACCTCCGCCTTTGTGCAAGTAAGAACAGGAGGAGCACTGCCAGAGCCCTGCAAAATGACCTCCAGCAAGCCACAAATGTGCATGTGTCTACTCAAACAATCAGAAACAGACTCCATGAGGGTGGTATGAGGGCCCGACGTCCACAGGTGGGGGTTGTGCTTACAGCCCAACACCGTGCAGGACGTTTGGCATTTGCCAGAGAACACCAAGATTGGCAAATTCGCCACTGGGGCCCTGTGCTCTTCACAGATGAAAGCAGGTTCTCACTGAGCACATGTGACAGACGTGACATAGTCTGGAGACGCCAAGGAGAACGTTCTGCTTCCTGCAACATCCTCCAGCATGACCGGTTTGGCAGTGGGTCTGTAATGGTGTGGGGTGACATTTCTTTGGGGGGCCGCACAGCCCTCCATGTGCTCGCCAGAGGTAGCCTGACTGCCATTAGGTACCGAGATGAGATCCTCAGACCCCTTGTGAGACCATATGCTGGTGAGGTTGGCCCTGGGTTCCTCCTAATGCAAGACAATGCTAGACCTCATGTGGCTGGAGTGTGTCAGCAGTTCCTGCAAGACGAAGGCATTGATGCTATGGACTGGCCCGCCCGTTCCCCAGACCTGAATCCAACTGAGCACATCTGGGACATCATGTCTCGCTCCATCCACCAACGCCACGTTGCACCACAGACTGTCCAGGAGTTGGCGGATGCTTTAGTCCAGGTCTGGGAGGAGATCCCTCAGGAGACCATCCGCCACCTCATCAGGAGCATGTCCAGGCATTGTAGGGAGGTCATACAGGCACGTGGAGGCCACACACACTACTGAACCTCATTTTGACTTGTTTTAAGGACATTACATCAAAGTTGGATCAGCCTGTAGTGTGTTTTTCCACTTTTTAATTTTGAGTGTGACTCCAAATCCAGACCTCCATGGGTTAATAAATGTGATTTCCATTGATAATTTTTGTGTGATTTTGTTGTCAGCACATTCAACTAGGTAAAGAACAAAGTATTTAATAAGAATATTTCATTCATTCAGATCTAGGATGTGTTATTTCAGTGTTCCCTTTATTTTTTTAAGCAGTGTATATATATATATATATATATATATATATATATATATATATAGGAAGGGGCATCATAGCATGGGCTTTCTTTGGGATCAATTTTGTCATGCCCCTTCCCCATGGCGACATGTGCCTTGTGTCACTACTGGAAAAGAAGGATGGGCACCAGAAAGTCTAGGTACGGCTCTGAAACTAATTCTCCAATACACCTAAATACCATTAAAACTCAGATGAAACATCAGACCAATATGTTTTGGCATCCTTATGAATTAAATCACGTTCCACTACAATACCATTGTTGACAAAAAGAAATTACACTGCTACTGTATTTACTATTTCCAGGCAACATCCACTCTTGTTCTAGACCTAACACCCCTCCAAACATACTAGAATTTGACATATAGGATAAGTGCTCCACCAGGCCCCACAATAACAGTGCACAACTTCAGATAATATCATAAAATAACAAACATATACATCCCTTACACAGGTGTCTCAGTATGGCGACTACATCCTCATCCAATGTAACATCGATTTCACACAGTTCAACATGTGAGGAAAGGAGATAAAAATAGCAACATGTGTAGTAAAGTTAATTTAATACACACAGCACAACACAAATATTTTAAAAAGCAAAAAGCACATTTAAAATGCATAGGTTTAGGAGACCCCTTAATCCTGCTGCTGTGAATAATACAGAACAATCACCAGAAGAGTAGAGAACTAGTGGTAATCAGTTCTCAATAAAGCTCTTTCAATTATAATCACCAGGATTCCCGGGCAGATAATCTGGGATTTCCTCCTGGCCATCATTCAGTATTTCAGTCTAATCCAGCAGGTGTTGTGGTCACCCTCTCTCTCAACTTCCAACGCATTTCGACCCTTTTGCCTTGGGTCTTTCTCAAGGTAGAATAAAGCAGAATAATCTCAAACACACAGGTAATTATTTAAACTCCCCTTGTCCAATCCGGGCGAACCGCAATCACAATGCACAGCTGAAGAACTCCCAGTGCACCGCCCCCCCCCCCCCCCCCCCCCGGTTGTCCTGGGCAACGTGGAAGCCAAACACTGTCACGGTGAGGACAGCGCTCTACCCGCTACCTCACTTCCGGGTGCCTGAGGTGACTGACAGCATCACACCGCGGGTCTCCCTCTGTGTGCGCTGTGGTTGCAAGTTTCCCCGTAACATCATTTCCGCGGGTCTCCCTCTGTGTGCACATAAGGGTGAAACATTGAGAAAAATCGTGAAAACGCCAGTTTTTCACGCCTTATGTTTCTTCAACTCTATTTGGATACCCCCGATAGATGGGGAGGTAGGTGGTAAAATAGATGTAAATACAAAAATAACCCATGGGTTGTATTAAATAACGCCATTATCAGTTTAATTATTATGCCGATTAGACACCCGGAGGTGCGGTCCACATGGTGTGACACCAAAATAGCAGAGCTGCTCGGCTAAGTTAATGTCACCTCCTCGGATGGTGTCAACGAACAGCACCCACACTGTTTTCTTGTGCCGGAACTTGGAGGGAGGCTAGGGGCTGCTTATCATAACAAGACTGGTGGGAGAGAGGCTAGGGTCTGTCCATCATGACAAGAGTGCCAGGAGAGAGGCTGGGGGCTGCCCAGATTGGGATCAAATCATCACTCAATTAGGCATGGCTTTGCAAAGTGAGGCCATACCCAGTCTCACGAGCATGTGCGCCTCCACACATGCACACACTATGATACTGTCGCACTGGGTGTCACCAAAGGTTGTGACGCTTCTTCACCCAAGGTCCATTCAGGCTTTGCCACAGCTGCAGCAAATGCAGCATGCTCTGGCCCTAATATTGACTCCAAAAGACAGCCACAGAGAGAGAGAGAGAGAGAGAGAGAGAGAGAGGAAAGGTTATATAAAGCTGCAAAATTAAGATAAGACAGGTAAATCAAAGAAGACTTTAGAAAAACGGTGAAGGAAAAGGGAAAAAGTAAAGGCAAAGGTAAGAGCAAACAGAAATATAAATAAAGAAAATCAGCAACTTGACATTTTAGTATAATACATGTCTTCTCCTCTTTTAGGGTTCTCTTTTCCAGTCACTGATATTTCAGTTCCTATTAGGGTTAAATAAAAAAACAACAAAACACACAACCCATTGAAGAGACTATTGATTTTGAACAAACTGTTTGTGTAGTCCATCCATAATAAAAGCCTATTACATTTGTGGTATTGGGCAAGATTAAGGCTTGTGTTAGCCCCACAGCAAATAAATTGTGGGTCCCCTACCAATAAAACTGTCAATATGATATGCTGGCGATGTTTTAATGAGTAAATACTCCAAGCACCACTGTAGTGTCCCCAGTTCACATTATGCACACAAACCCTCAGTCCACATATACCATAGTGCTCACCATATTGGTGATGCTGCTTTATCTAGGGGACCCCTATGTGTGGGGACCCCCAGTGACTGTCCCGGGTGCCCTGTAGTTAATCTGATACTGTAGATGGCTGAGCCTTTTTTTTATTTTATTTTTTTAAACTCATTAGTTATGCAATGTTTGTTGCCATATTTGTGAGTCTAATAACTGAAAACAAAGACATATCAGAGCCAGGAATGCCATTAATTCCCTATGAAGCTTCGAAAGATGAGTTTGAGGCTGGGTGTTTTAGTAGTCAGGGCCTAATTCAGATCTGATCGCAGCAGCAAATTTGTTAGCTAATGGGCAAAACCATGTGCACTGCAGGTGTGGCAGATGTAACATGTGCAGAGAGAGTTAGATTTGGGTGGGTTATTTTGTTTCTGTGCAGGGTAAATACAGGCTGCTTTATTTTTACACTGCAATACTTAAGTTATCAATGAGTTGAATGTAACTGTCAACATTTGAAAAAGTAATTAGCAGCCTAGCAGCTCTTCCAACACACCCACGAGGTGGCTCCCTAATGTCATTTTTTTTTAATAGGGTGTCGCCAGTAGCCCTAATCCCCAGCTTTCCTTTCTGTTTAGTTATATTGGATTATACAGTATTTTTCTGTGCAGGGTAAATACAAGCTGCTTTTGCTGTAACCCACAAATGTTAGCTTTATTTTTACACTGCAATTTAGATTTCAGTTTGAACACACCCTACCCAAATCTAAATCTGTCTGAACATGTTACATCTGCTCCACTTGCAAAGCAACATGGTTTAGCCCAGTTGTTTGCTTAATTGCTTTACTTACAAACATGAATCAGGCCCTTTGTGTACTCCCATAAAGGGCCTGCACCAAAAGTGCTGACTGTAATCTTGCCAGTTCTGATGCGTGTCACCTCAGAGAAGGATAGAAAGCAGTAACTGTAATGTTGGGCCAGATGTACTGAGCCTTGAAAAGTGATAAATTGCATGGTGATAAAGTACCAACCAACCAGCTCCTGTCATTTTTCAAACTGACATGGCAGTTAGGAGCTGATTGGCTGGCACTTTATCACCGTGAAATTTATCACTTTTCAAAGCTTAGTACATCTCCCCCAATATTGGGGGTCATTCCGAGTTGTTCATTCGATATATTTTTCTCGCAACGGAGCGATTAGTCGCTAATGCGCATGCGCAATGTCCGCAGTGCGACTGCGCCAAGTAAATTTGCTATGCCGTTAGGTATTTTACTCACGGCATTACGTGGTTTTTTCTTCGTTCTGGTGATCGTAATGTGATTGACAGGAAGTGGGTGTTTCTGGGCGGTAACTGGCCGTTTTATGGGTGTGTGCGAAAAAACGCTACCGTTTCTGGGAAAAACGCGGGAGTGGCTGGAGAAACGGAGGAGTGTCTGGCCGAACGCTGGGAGTGTTTGTGACGTCAAACCAGGAACGAAACTGACTGAACTGATCGCAGTTGCCGAGTAAGTGTGGAGCTACTCAGAAACTGCTAAGAAGTGTCTATTCGCAATTTTGCTAATCTTTCGTTCGCAATTTTGATAAGCTAAGATTCACTCCCAGTAGGCGGCGGCTTAGCGTGTGCAAAGCTGCTAAAAGCAGCTTGCGAGCGAACAACTCGGAATGAGGGCCATTGTACTACAGGTTGAGTATCCCATATCCAAATATTCCGAAATACGGAATATTCCGAAATACGGACTTTTTTGAGTGAGAGTGAGAGAGTGAAACCTTTGTTTTCTGATGGCTCAATGTACACAAATTTTGTTTAATACACAAAGTTATTAAAAATATTGTATTAAATGACCTTCAGGCTGTGTGTATAAGGTGTATATGAAACATAAATGAACTGTGTGAATGTAAACACACTTTGTTTAATGCACAAAGTTATAAAAAATATTGGCTAAAATTGGCTAAAATGACCTTCAGGCTGTGTGTATAAGGTGTATATGTAACATAAATGCATTCTGTGCTTAGACTTAGGTCCCATCACCTTGATATCTCATTATGGTATGCAATTATTCCAAAATACGGAAAAATCCCATATCCAAAATACCTCTGGTCCCAAGCATTTTGGATAAGGGATACTCAACCTGTATATGTTCTGTAAGTGTAAATTTACAGATTTAAAGAAAAGAAAAAAATATAAATTATGTTCTTATTTATTGTTCAGAAAACAAACTATGTTTGAACCTTATATATATACTGTGTATATATGCACACTCACACCTTGACATAGGGGTTGAACTCCCCAAAACGTTGGTGTAAACTGATGTGATTTCTGAACAATACACTGCATCTTCATAAGACCCTGAGTGCTGCAGCATTTTGTCCTCTCTATTGTCAGCTGTTTTACTGAGGGCACCGGGGCACGGATTTCACCAGGGGAGTGCCGGGCTATATGATTCTCTCTCTCTCTCTCTCTCTCTCTATATATATATATATATATATATATATACACAAATAGTAATATGCAGCACTCCTGGCGTCTTGAGAAATCAATCATATAATGCACATTCGTTTGGCAACGTTTCAGTGCCGTTTATTGTGGCACTTTCCTCAGGTTTAACAACAAACAAGGACAAACACTTACCTATATACCCCTGTGCACCAGTGTGAAAGCGCTGCTCCGTTGGCGGGACCAGTTCCCGGGCGGGTGGCGCGTAACGTGTGACGTCATCAGCCGATGCGTCATCACTGTGCTCCCCATCACCATAGCTACCAGGATACAACAACAACAGATCATAGCGTATATTGGAGAATGCCAGTTTACATGACGCAGTCACTATACAGTAAATGGTCACCATTAAATGACCTTGCAAATAACAAGGATTTGATCTTCAGGCCAGCGGACAAAGGTGGTGCTCTGGTCATACAAAATATCGATGACTACAAAGCAGAGATTGATACGCAGCTTTGTGATAGTGAGACGTATCTTCCACTGCCAAGAGACCCTACACCTAACTATACGCATGAGCTTAATGTTTTCCTTAATGCTGCAGTTGAGCAGGGCATTATCAGTGATGAGTTGAGTAAAGCTTTAACACCTAGCCATTCAATGGTTCCATTATTATATACAACCCCCAAAATCCATAAATCATTGGTAAGGCCACCAGGCCGCCCAATCATTTCTGCGAGACAGTCCCTGTTCCAACCTATCTCTGTGTATCTTGATGCATTATTCCAACCAAGCATACAGAATCATCCTAGATATCTATTAGATACCAGTACGCTACTCAGAAAGATTGACCAATTATCAGTCTTTACAGAACCAATACTGCTTTGTAGTGTAGATGTACAGAGTCTCTACACTATTATACCGCATAGCGAGGGTATTGCGGCGGCTAAAAATTTCTTGATGAATAGCAGTTTGTATAATGGTCCTCAATTGGAGTTCTGTATGGGGTTGTTGGAAATGGTTCTTACAAAAAACTTTTTCCTATATGATGGAAAATTTTATCTGCAACTGAGGGGTTGTGCGATGGGGTCCAGTGTGGCCCCGTCGTACAGTAACATGTATATGTTCGAGATTGAGGAGGACATATTTTTTAGTGACCCAGTGATCAGTGGTAATATTGTATTATATTATCGCTTTATTGATGATTTATTAATCTTTTGGCGAGGCACAGAGGAGGCATTCATAGCAATGATTGAGCAACATAATTGTAAGAACCATGCGGTTAAATTTACATACAACATTAGTAACAAATCAATTAATTTCTTAGACGTAGAAATTATAATTAATGAGGGCCAGATTACCACCTCCCTGTATACAAAACCTACCGATAGAAACAATCTGTTGCACTTTGAGAGCTGTCACCCTGGACCGCTAAAACGGGGGCTCCCGTACTCACAATTTATCCGCATCAGACGTATTACATCTGATATCACATTAGCGGAATCCCAAATGAATATCATGCTAGATAAATTTGTAGCAAGGGGATACCCGAGGCAAGACCTATATGCAGCGAAAGCTAAGGCCCTTAGCAAGGACCGCCAGCAACTACTGATATCTAGTAATAAAACTAGATCAGATAAGTTCTTACCATGGGTCAATCGATATAGCTATCAAAGCCGAGCCATTCAGCAGAAAGTAAAAAAACTGTGGCCAGTAGTGCAGTCTGATACTGATCTCCCCTTACAGGATACTAGAATTATGTGTTGTTACTCTAGAAATCGTAATCTACGAGATATACTGGTGAAGGCTGATATAACCAATACTCGTGATACCACTACCTTCCTCAGCAGTAGAAAGGGATGCATTAGGTGTACCTGCACTACATGTCAATTCCTTATCCCTGGTGACCAATTTCAACACCCCCTTACTGGTAGATCCATCTCCATCAAGTACCGTCTCACATGCTCATCCAGATATGTGGTTTACCAGCTGGTGGGCCCCTGTGGGCTGTCATACGTGGGGAAGACCGAACGAATGTTCAAGGAACGTATGGCAGCCCACAGATCGGCCATCAAGGCTGCTATTACCACTGGCCATAGTGACCAACCGGTTGCTAGACATTTCCTAACAGCTAGACACTCTTTGGTATCTTTGAGGTACCGCATGATAGATCATGTCCCCCAGTCCATGAGGGGAGGGAATCGAGGTCTTAGATTATTACGACTGGAGACACGTTGGATCCATCAGTTGGGTACATTGCATTCCAAGGGGCTTAACGAGCACTTGGGATTAAATTGTTTTTTGTAAATTATCAGTGTGCATAGTAGGGCATTTGATTAAACTACCCAGTACCTTGGGGCAAGCATTAGACTACGTATTATGCTGTGTGTTAGTAGTTAAACCCCCCCATTGTGACTATCTTTTTTAAAATATTAAAATAACATGCTACTCTAAGATTGTTCACTAACATCAGGTAGTTTGATTGCTATTGTGCTGTATATATCAACTTAATGCAAATGGTGACCATTTACTGTATAGTGACTGCGTCATGTAAACTGGCATTCTCCAATATACGCTATGATCTGTTGTTGTTGTATCCTGGTAGCTATGGTGATGGGGAGCACAGTGATGACGCATCGGCTGATGACGTCACACGTTACGCGCCACCCGCCCGGGAACTGGTCCCGCCAACGGAGCAGCGCTTTCACACTGGTGCACAGGGGTATATAGGTAAGTGTTTGTCCTTGTTTGTTGTTAAATCTGACGAAAGTGCCACAATAAACGTCACTGAAACGTTGCCAAACGAATGTGCATTATATGATTGATTTCTCAAGACGCCAGGAGTGCTGCATATTACTATTTGTGTATCTACTTTTCCCTGCATGCGGGCACCCGGCGCAGATGGGCAGCATTAAGTGAGAGCCGGACACTGTACAAATTGTATATATATATATATATAAAATGTATAGTATTTCCAAACAGCGGCACTCTGGATTCAAATAAACAACTTTAGACCATAGCTTCTTTAGCCAATGTTTAAGCACTATTTATTGTGCTTTTTTGCGCCAGTTAAAAAAAAAGCACAATGGAGTGGAATTATGAATTGGTTCAACTATGGGAAGGCACCTGGCTAAGTATATTCTTTTGAGTCAATGAGTGCCGGTGTTTGGATTGTTTATATATACGTCTATATATATAATTGATCTTGAAGCAAAGAAAGAAAGGGAACAAGCTCACCACTATATACTTCTGATGTTTACATTGGGTTCTCTGCTCCTGCTTCTGATTGGTGCCCTCCCTTCAGATAAGATGGGAAAAATGTCCAGGTCGTAGCTGTTCATCTGTAGCCATTGTGTCAGGCAAGGGACATGGAAGGTATGGTGGCAGGATTTTATAGCCATTTCCATTCCAACTTCAGTGTCAGACATGCATATGGTACAGTACTCTACGTCCTCCTCCTTCTGCTGTAGGTGGGAATACTGGGCAAAATGGGCCTCAGGATATTCTTCAGCCTCAGGAGTGTTGCCTTCAGTGTAGTTGCGCGATTTTCACTGGCACTGGGCTAATTTCTTCCTCTTTTTGATGATGGTCCAGCTCTTTCTCTTCCCAATGATAGTCCAGCACTTTCTCTTCCTGATGATGGTGCCGTTCTTCCAGATGATGGTCCAGCTGTTCCTCCTCCAGATGATGGCCCACCATTAGTTGGTCTACGGCGTCCTGACTTCAGCTATGTCTCACTGATGTTATAGTTTGTTCCTCCATTTCCAAGGACAAGCAACTGGGCTAACTCCCTCCGGCTCATTGTAGCTGGTGACCGTAGCTGGAGAATGTAAAAAAAAAAAAGTGAGAGTAAGAAAAAACACAGATATGATTGTGCGCTGAGATCCAGTTACTGGTGAATCGCTGGCTGCAGATATTAATGAGCAAACGTGATCTCTCTTGGGAGGCTTTTTCTCATGCGTCAGCAGCAGCTTCAACTCAAGAAATGCCAGTGATATTGCTGTGCACTGGGGGTTTATGCCATGGAGCATTCAAATGTAGCATACGGGCGGCAGTTGGTAATGGCAGTTGGTGATGGCCGTGCTTCACATCAACAGCATCTTCCCACTAATATTACACAGTGATACATGTGGGAAATCAGTGGAAAATGACATGTTAGTGCTGAGGAGTCATTACACTAAGAACGGGGTGATTTTGGGCATCTACTGAAATTATCTCAGTTCTGCTGCTGGACCCATTGAGTTCATCTGCCATAGCTGCTGCCATCCCTACTCCTCCATTGGCTATCTCTGTGGCCTCTGTCGTAACAGCTGCCAACATTATAACATTATATGGGATATATATGTGTGTACGTCCCCCTTATATTATATACTAGCACAAAACAGTTATATTACCATGTGCAAAGGTAATTCAATATGCGTGTTAGTAGAATCATCTTTCACGCAGCACCCCTCCATTCTCCAGCCCTCAATGTAACAACAGTCTCTGCATATAAGAATATAAACAAGGGGACACACAGTAGTGAAGTACGATTACATTAAATTTAATGAACAATAGAAATGAATATTCTTTGAATTAACAACAACTCACATATCATAGATTGCCTGGCTGGAATCCTCTGCATTTTGAATATCCCACTCACTGCTTATAATAACCTGTATTCACCTGGTCATCTGTCTGATAACTGCACCACTCACGGCAGCTAGTGCCATGCCTGCAGACCTTGTAACATCAGACCTAATGCCGTCATTAATTGCCCTTTCCTCGGGACCACATATTGCAGGTAAACATGGTTACCTGTAATGTATGGTCCTGGGGAAAGAACAAGTACCCCTTCTGTACATTGACCTTAACCTTGGATTGTATGTGTATATATATATATATATATATATATATATATTTATTTATTTATGATACTACATTTATACATTTAAGCAATAAGGGCCAAATGTAATATAGTGAGAGTTTCGGAAAGTGAGAGATTTGGTAAGGTTTTGCAGTTTTTCAATGTCATCACACCCCCTGAGCTCACACCTGAAAAGGTGAGGGTGTTGATTTCCATCTTCCATCTGTTGGAAATGACAAGGAATATTCTGGCTGTATCTCAATGTATTGTTTTATGATGTTCATGTGAACATGTGAAATTTTATGTACTTTTTAAGAAAAGTAATTGGTATCATATCTAATTAGGCCTTTGGCCATTTTTTGGGGCGTATCTTTGGTGTGAGGGTATATTTACAGGTGATTCTGTGTGTAGAAACCCACACTTTGGAGGAATGTTCATTGAACATATATGAAAATCAGGAAGTACTGAATTCAAGTATACAACAAGGCTTTACTGAGCGCAATTGGTCTTTGTATATATACTGTATATATATATATATATATATTATAATAAATATGGAATCAGTATATTTTACCGACAGACAGGATGTCAGTATACCGACAGCGACATCTCGTGTGTCGGAATCTGGGCAGCGAGGCATTGAGTGGGGGTATTGGGAATATCCTGCATAGGTCAGGATTCCTGAATGTCGAGATCCCGACAGCCAGTATTTTAACTACTATATATATATATATATATATATATATACTGTATATATAGTTATATATGTGCTTGAAAGTTTGTGAACCCTTTAGAATTTTCTATATTTCTGCTGAAATTTGGCCTAAAACTTTATTGAGGAAAACTATCCAATATCACATATCTGTGAGTGGCAAAAGTATGTGAACCTTTGCTTTGCATTTATTCTTCCTTAACCATTCTTTGGAGGAATGACTTGTGTGCTTTGAGTCGTTGTCATGCTGCATGACCTACGTTCTATTGAGTTGTAGCTCATGAACAGATGTCCTGACATTTTCCTTTAGAATATTTTGGTATAATTCAGAATTAATTGTCGAATCAATGGGGTAAATTTACTAAAATGGGAGTTCTATTTTAGATGGGATGTTGCCCATAGCAACCAATCACATTCTCCTCATTTATCTAGCACCTTCTAGAAGATAATACCTGGAATTTGATTGGTTACTATGGGCAACATCCCATCTTAAATAGAACTCCCATCTTAGTAAATTTACCCCAATGATGGCAAGTTGTCCTGAGCCAGATGCAGCAAAACATGCCCAAACCATGACACCACCCCCACCACCAGAGGCGTATCTAGGGTAGGGCGAGTGGGGCACGTGCCCTGGGCGCCTTGGCAGGCCCATGAGAGGGGGGCGCCGCCGGCGGCCAGGGCATCATGCCCCACTCGCCCCCGTCACGCCGAAATGTGAGGGGAGGAGAGCGCACCGTCTCTCCCTCCCCTCACCGCCGCTGACAGCCCTAGCAGCGCTGCCAGCAGCGCTGCTGTGTCCGGCCTCCGGCGGCGTTAGCCAATCAGAGCTTGCGGACCGGCTCCTGATTGGCTGCCGGTCCGCGAGCTCTGATTGGCTAGCGAACCGGCGCCACACAGCCGCCGGAGACCTGTCCTGGAGCGGTGAGGGGAAGGAGAGGCGCTCTCCTCCCCTCACATAGAACAAGCGGCGCACATGCTTCTTTTGCTATGTTTTATTTTTATTTTTTTATTTTTTTTTTGGGGGGGGGCGCCATTTTACATCTTGCCCTGGGCTCCAAAAACCCTAGTTACGCCTCTGCCGACCACTACCATGTTTCAAAGGGTGGTATTCATGTGACCGGCGGTCGGGAGACCGACGCTCACATGACCTCCACCGACATGAGACCGACGGTCACATGACCTCCACCGACATCCCGCCCCCTCACTATCCAGATGGTTGGCATGCCGACCAACAGGGACTATTTCCACTCGTGGCTGTCCACGACACCCATAGAGTGGGAATAGAACCCGTGGCAACCTCAGGTCGCCACCGAGCCCGCAGCGTGGTGAGCGCAGCGAGCCCGCAAGGGGCTTGCTGCACACGCCCCTCCCCGCCGGGATCCCGGCGTCGGTATGCTGACCGGCGGTCTCCTGACTGCTGGTCAGACATACTACACCCGTTTCAGATGATATGAGGTTTTTATGCTGGAATGCAGTGTTCTCCTTTCTCCAAGCATCACTAGGTAGCTGCAGCGCCCGGCTACTTCTCACATAGGTAGCCGGGCCGTGCTGCATCTTATATATTTTTGCCACGCACCTTTGGCGCACTGTCCTTTTAGTTCGGTAGCACCAATTCTCTTTCTGGCACTGTGCACCAAAATGTCTAGTTATGGCTGTGATAATCATATGCACTAATCGCTCTTTTCCAAAATGTTCCTTTATGGACTCTGGTTTCACCACACTTCTACATTACAAGGATACTGGGATAAATCATGCAAATCATTTATATTTTTATTTAGACATAGATTTCTATATATAGCATTTTATTTAAAAAAAAATGCATATTTATGCTTGTATAAATGTTTTAAAGTTTGGCTGTTTATTTTTTTTAATACATTTTAATAATCATCATGTTTTTAATTCATTTGATGTATGTGTCCTTACAGGGTATACAAAGTTTAATAGCATTTGCCACAGTTCTACAATACAACAAATCGATAACGTCTATAAATCTAAACCGCCCTTTATTCTATGTGCTGCAGGTATGTACTGTAGGTATATTTAAATTGTTACCCTATTAAAAGGAGAGTTATGGTAGACTTACCATGGTTAATTCTCTTTCTGCGAGGTACATTGGGATCCACAGGGAAACATCGAGGGCTATAGAGTGGATCTTGATCCAGAGGCACCAACAGGCTAAAAGCTTTAGGCTGTCCCAGGATGCATTGGTGCCTCCTGTATAAACCCCACCTCCAGGCACTGGAGCTCAGTTTCGTCAACCAGTCAAATGCAGGAGCAGGCAAGAGAGAAGGCAGATTTTAGTCATATAGAACCACATTCTCACGACAGGAGAAGGGACCAGCGGCTAATGCCATACAAACCCATAGAAGCTAGGTGCGTCAGGGTGGGCGCCCTGTGAAACCCAATGTACATCGCAGAAAGAGAGTAAACCATGGTAAGTCTACCATAACTCTCCTTTTCTGCAGCAGGGTACATTGTGTTCCACAGGGAAACATCATGGATGTCCTAAAGCAGTTCCTAAAGGGAGGGGACGTGCCTTAGTAGGTAATGAGAACCCGGCTTCCAAAGGAAGCATTCTGGGAGGCGGAAGTATCAAAGGCATAGAACCTAATGAACGTGTTCACTGAGGACTACGTAGCCGCCTTGCACAATTGTTATGTGGACGCGCCACGGCAGGTAGCCCAAGAAGGTCAAAGAGACCAAGTAGAATGGGCTTTAATAGCAGCAGGAGTTGGGAGTCCAGCCTGCGCCTAAGCTTGTGCAATCACATTCTAATCCATCTGGCCAAGGTTTGCTTATTCGCTGGCCAGCCACGTTTGTGAAAACCAAACAAGACAAAAAGGGAATCTGGCCTCCTGATAGAGGCAGTCTTCTCTGCATACTGTATATACAGAGAGCCCTTACTACATCCAAAGACCGCTCTTTGGAGGACAAATCAGAAGAGATAAAGGCTGGAACCACAATCTCTTGGTTAAGGTGAAAAGATGACACCACCTTAGGTAAATAACCTGAGTGAGTTCTAAGAACTGCTCGGTCACGATGAAATATCACAAAAGGGTGGACGACAGGACAAATCGCCTAAGTCCGACAACCTTCTAGCAGAGGCAATAGCCAGTAAAAACAAGATCTTAGCTGTGAGCCATTTAAGGTCCACTGACTCAAGAGGTTCAAATGGAGACTCTTGCAGGGCATTCAGGACAACAGACAGATCCCATGGAGCCACAGTAGGGACATAGGCTCTCATTCCGAGTTGTTTGCTCGCTAGCTGCTTTTAACAGCATTGCAAACGCTAGGCCGCCGCCCTCTGGGAGTGTATCTTAGCTTAGCAGAAGTGCGAACGAAAGATTAGCAGAATTGCTACTAAATAATTTATTGCAGTTTCTGAGTAGCTCCAGACCTACTCCTACATTGCGATCACCTCAGTCCGTTTAGTTTCTGCTTTGACGTCACAAACACGCCCTGCGTTCGGCTAGCCACTCCCCCGTTTCTCCAGCCACTCCTGCGTTTTTACCTGGCACGCCTGCGTATTTTAGCACACTCCCTGAAAACGGCCAGTTTCCGCCCAGAAACACCCACTTCCTGTCAATCACACTACGATCACTCGAGCGATGAAAAAACGTCGCTCGAGCTTGTGCAAATCTCCAAAGTTTTGTGTTAAATTACTGAACGCATGCGTGCTGCGTACCATGCGCACGCGCATTTTCCCCCTAATCGCTCCGTTGCAAAAAACGGCAACGAGCGAACAACTCGGAATGACCCTAGTACAGAAGATCTGGCTTCCAGGTAAGTGCGCAAAATACCATAAGGAGCAGCCTATATCCAAAACACAGCAGGGGTATTCCCTCCACCCCCAACAATAGGTGCAACAATAAAAAGTGAGTGAATTGGAGAATGGCGCCCTTCTATCTCTATATAAAATGTGATCTTTATAGGTAATAAAGAGTGAGTGAACAATATACGTTCCTTTATGTGGCTTGTATCATCAGCGTATAGTATATCAGGCTCTTCTTCTATCCACACAGCATTCTTTCTTTTGTTCAATTTTCTCTCCAAATACCCAAGGAATAGAGGGAAATGGACAGACAATAGTATAATACTGTTTTATTTATTTAAAAAGACATCAAAATTCCAATTTAAGTAAAATGACACACAGGTGACAAGGAATTGGGATTTTCCTTGTCACCTGTGTGTCATTTTACTTAAATTGGAATTTTGATGTCTTTTTAAATAAATAAAACAGTATTATACTATTGTCTGTCCATTTCCCTCTATTCCTTGGGTATTTGGAGAGAAAATTGAACAAAAGAAAGAATGCTGTGTGGATAGAAGAAGAGCCTGATATACTATACGCTGATGATACAAGCCACATAAAGGAACGTATATTGTTCACTCACTCTTTATTACCTATAAAGATCACATTTTATATAGAGATAGAAGGGCGCCATTCTCCAATTCACTCACTTTTTATTGTTGCAACTCGGAATGACCACCATAGGGAGGCTGAATCTGTAAGACACCCTGAGTGAATGTATGAACGTCAGGTATAGACCCAATTTTTCTCTGAAACCAAACCGACAAGGCAGCCAGACGAAGGCCTAAATCCAGGCCGTGTTGCAGAAAAGCCAGAATTCTGGAAGTTCTGAATCTGTATGCATCATAATTCTTATCAGCACACCAGGTGAAGTAAGAATTCCAGACTCTGTAATAAATCTGGGCAGATGCCGGTTTGCGGGCTTTCAACATAGTTTGGATTACCACCTCAGAGAATCCGTTGGCCCTCAGGAGTGATGCTTCAAGAGCCATGCTGTCAAAGCCAGTCTGGCCAGGTCCGGATAAAGACAAGGGCCCTGTACAAGGAGGTCTGGGCGCTGAGGAAGTAGAAGGGGACGATCTGTGATAGACCCTGCAGATCTGAGAACCAGTTCCGTCTGGGCCACGCTGGAGTGACTAGAAGTAGTATTCCTCCTTCTTGTTTGAACTTCTGCAGGACCCTAGGCAGGAGTGACACTGGAGGGAACACGTAGGGCAGCCAAAAGTTCCATGGAATTGCTAGTGTATCCACGAACGCTGCTTGAGGATCCCTGGTCCTTGATCCGAAGACCAGAACTTTGTGATTGAGTCGAGACGTCATCAGGTCTACATCTGGTAGGCCCCACTTGTCCACTATGAACTGAAAGACTACCGGATGAAGACTCCACTCTCCGGCGAGCACGTCCTGGTGACTGAGGAAGTCCACTTCCCAGTTTAGGATGCCCGGAATAAGCACTGCCGATATTGCTGGCAGATGGCGTTCCGCCTAACTAAGGATTTTTGACACTTCCATCATTGCCATGCGGCTTCGAGTGCTGCATTGATGGTTTATGTATGCCGCCATGGTGGCATTGTCTGACCGTACTTGAACCAGCCTGTTCTGTACCAGAGGCAGGGCGCGAGTCAATGCATTGAATACCGCCCACAACTCCAGAATGTTTATTGGGAGGAGTGATTCCTCCTTGGTCCACTGACCCTGAAAGGAGTGTTGTCAGCAGGACCGAGTCGGGGATCCAGAAGGGACGGCCCTTGCTCAATTGCTGGTCCTGTAGCCACCAGGTCAGCGACAGAGGAACCTCCAGAGTCAAAGTGATCACGTGAGATCTGATCCGATGAGGTAGGCCGTCCCACTTGGAAAGAATTCGCCTCTGTAGAGGGCGTGAATGAAATTGAGTGTACTCTACCATGTCGAATACCGACACCATCAGGTCAAGTACTTGCATCGGCCACTCTGGGACGACAAAGGAGGCATCTTATCCTGTCCTGAAGCTTCAGGACTTTTTATGGAGACAGAAACAGTCGCTGACTGTGTGTGTCCAGGAGTGCCCCGAGGTGCACTATGCTCTGAGCTGGGACCAGCAAGGATTTCTTCCAGTTGATGAGCCACCCGTGGGCTTGTAGGAAGCTTACCGTCAGTTGCAGATGACTGAGG